>NC_054469.1:224920317-225220317 GCF_017639515.1 Carcharodon carcharias
ATTTGACATTCAAAGCATATTTCTTAGTCTGCTTTGAAAGGTAAGCTTTTCCCAGGACAGCAAACTCAGCTATTGCAAGTTTCCTTTATTTCTAGAATATATTTTAAAGGGCACTGACTCATGGGAAAAAAGATTTTGGATATTTTCTGTTTGTGCTGCACAATACTCTTAGAGATTTTTTTAAAGTAAACTCACATGTGTAAAGTGCTTTTAATGTAGGAACACATCCCAGGGTGCTTCACAATTCTTTATTATGGGGGTGTCACTGGCAGGGCCAGCGTTTGTTGTCCATCCCTAATTGCCCTTGAACTGGCTGGCCGCTTGCTAGACACAAAAACAGAATTACCTGGAAAAACTCAGCAGGTCTGGCAGCATCGGCGGAGAAGAAAAGAGTTGACGTTTCGAGTCCTCATGACCCTTCGACAGAACTAGGTGAATATTAGGAGCGGGGTGAAATATAACCTGGTTTAAGGTGGGGGGAGAGGGGTGTGGTTGTAGGGACAAGCAGTGATAGAAGCTCCTATCACTGCTTGCTTGTCCCTACAACCACACCACCCCACCCCCACTTCTCTCCCCGACCTCCCCAACTTAAACCAGCTTATATTTCACCCCTCTCCTAATATTCACCCAGTTCTGTTGAAGGGTCATGAGGACTCGAAACATCAACTCTTTTCTTCTCCGCCGATGCTGCCAGACCTGCTGGGTTTTTCCAGGTAATTCTGCTTTTGTTTTGGATTTCCAGCATCCGCAATTTTTTGTTTTTATGGCAGCTTGCTAAGCCATTTCAGAGGGCAGTTAAGACTTAACCACATTGCTGTGGGTCTGGAGTCACATGTAGGCCAGACCAGTGGACATTAGTAAGCCAGATGGCTTTTTTCGTTCAGTTGATGGTGACTTCATGTTTCAGACTAGCGTTACAGTCCAAATTTATTAATTGAATTTAATTTCCATGAGCTGCTGTGGTGGGTTTTGAACTCATATTCTCCAGAACATTTGCCTGAACCTCTGGATTATTAGTCTAGTAACATTACCACTCTGCCACAATCTCCCCACAAGTTAGAATACTGGGGCTGTGTCAAAGGAAGAAAAGAAGCAGCGACCAAAAGCTTAGTCAAAGAGGAGACTTTTAGTGAAGGCCTTAAAGGAGGAGAGGTGGGTGGAAGGGTTTAAGGAGGGAGATAAAAACAAAAAACTGCAGATGCTGGAAATCCAAAACAAAAACAGAATTACCTGGAAAAACTCAACAGGTCTGGCAGCATTGGCGGAGAAGAAAAGAGTTGACGTTTCGAGTCCTCATGACCCTTCTCAATTCTTAACAGCAGTAAATTGTTACTTATGCAGGCTAATCTATTTGAGTTCTGTCGAAGGGTCATGAGGACTCGAAACGTCAACTCTTTTCTTCTCCGCCGATGCTGCCAGACCTGCTGAGTTTTTCCAGGCAATTCTGTTTTTGTTTAAGGAGGGAGTTCCAGATCATGGAAGCCACTTGAAGGTTCAGCTGTCATTGGTGGGGCAGAGAGAGGGGAGTTGCGCAAAAGCTCAGGGTCAGAGGAATGGACAGTTCTGAAAGGTTCAATTGGGAGTATATTACAGAGATAGAGAAGGGTGAGGCCATGAAGGATTTAAACACATAGATGAGAATTTTAAGTTGGAGTTGTTGGAGCTAACTTAGGTTGGCATGGACAGGAATGATGAGTAAGCCAGACCTGGTGTGGAACAGGATATGTACAGTAGAGTTTTAGGTGAATTGAAGTTTAGAGGGTAATGGATAGTAGGCTGGTGAAGAGGGCATTGGAAAAGTCAAGTCTGGAGGTGGCACATGAGTGACTGAAGGCTTCAGGGGCTGAGGGCTGAGGCAGGGCTGGTGGAGAACAATCTAATGGAGGTGAAGTTGGGTGATCTTTGTGATGGAGTGGATGTATGATTGGAAGCTCAGTTCTGGATTGAACAGGATGCCAAAGTTGTAAACAGTCTGTTTCTACCCAAGACAGTGACCAAGAAGGAAGATGGAAGCAGTGCAGAGTTTGTGATCGGGGCCAAAGCTAATTGCTTCAGTTTTCTCAATTCTTAACAGCAGTAAATTGTTACTTATGTAGGCTAATCTATTTGTCCAGATTTCTTTACAGTTCAAAGTATATAGAGAAGCAGAAAAATCAACAAGACACTGGTTCAGCCTCAACTGGAGTATTGCGTCCAGTTCTGGCACCACACATTAGGCATTAGAGAGAGAAAAGATTCATGAGGATGATTCCAGGGATGAGGAACTTCAGTTACATAGATTGATTGGAGAAGTTGGGACTTTTTTCCTTGAAGAAGAGAAGGCAAAGAGGAGATTTGATAGAGGCGTTCAAAATCATGAGGGGTCTGGGCATAGTAGATAGAGAGAAATTGTTCCCATTGGTGGAAGGATTGAGATCTAGAGGACACTGATTTAAGATAATTAGCAAAAGAAGCAATGACACCATGAGGAGACATTTCTTCACACAAGGAGTGGTTAAGGTCTGGAATGCACTGCGTGAGAGTGTGGTGGAGGCAGGCTCAATGGAGGCACTCAAAAGGAAATTGGATTATTATCTGAAAAGAAAGAATGTGCAGGGTTACAGTGAGAAGGTGGGGGTATGGCACTAAGTGAATTGCTCATTTAGAGGGCTGGCACAGACACGATGGACCAAATGGCCTCCTTCTGTGCTATAACAATTCTGTGATACTGTAAATAGAATAATCAAACCTGCACTAATACAAACTAAGTTGGAAACTAAAAGTCAAAAAGTAAGCACTGAGGGTGTCTTTGACAACTGGCAAAATGAGATCATCCATAGGTTCTAAATGTTCTTTCATCATCATTGGCATCATCTGTCAGATTTGGTCAAACTCTCTTTTAAAAACAACAGTGGGTATCTTATTCCACCAATATTTAGTATTTTTATTATTTATTTAGTGTCACTTTACAATGCATTCTCTAATATCTTAGCGATCACAGTTGCTGGAGTACCACAGGGATTAAATGAATCTGCAATCTGTTATATTCACCACGCTAGTTTTTATTTCCATTGACTGGAAATTATTGCCAAGATTTTTCATTCCAAACTAAATAAAAGTGACAGGGAGACCAGGAAATGAGTCTCCAATAAGAGTTTGAACTATCAATCTGCGAACATCAATGAAAAGAGATTGGCTGAGGTGAAAAATCAGCTCCTGGATGTTCTGAGCCTGTTCCGCACTGCTGATGTAGATCAGTTTTAGCACTGGCAACTGTAAAATCATAAGCTGAATGCACCATTCCCAAGCTCCCAGTGTTAAAAAGGAGCGTGGATCGAAGAATCACGGCAATATAGTCCCTATTTCCAGCTCATCTGCTCATTAACAGCCTCAAATTTACTTTCCCATGAAAATTATACAGCAATTCCTGCTTACTTCACACAAGACACTTATATTCCTTCCTATCAGTAATAAACCCCATTGGATTATCCATTGTGTGGTGATTTGCCATTGTCAGTTACCACCTACTAATAAATACTACCTCATATCGCTCACCTTCCTCATGATTACCACGGAAACTGAACACGTCAGCCATGATCTCTACAAAAACACAAATTTGCCCAAAAATGGGACTTACGTGGTTGTACACTTAGGGCGGAATTGTCCGTGCCCGCTGGCGTCGGGGCATGTTCGATGGCGTGAGCGAACAATATGGTGAGAAGGCCAGAAATCGGTTTCGTGATGTCGTGAAGCCAGTTTGCGATTGCCCACTCAGCCTATCGATGGGGGGCCGCATTCCCCACCATCGGACGTCGGGAACTTCATTGTAATACATCAGCGTTTTGTTATAAGGCCAGCCTGCCAGACTCATCCCCCACCCCCTCTGCTGCATTGTCCGCCCACATCGGTGGGGGGGAAACATGCCGGTGTAGAACACGTCTTGACAACTGTGATGTGCAGAAGCTGGGACTTACCCGCCAGGGCCTTGTTCACATCGTGGACATCCAAGGAGCCCGACAGCAATGGGATCCATGGCATGCTGGGTGGATTCTCATGGACATGGCTCTGCTGCGAAGCAGCTCATGGAAGTTGGAAAGTCACCATTGATGCTCACAATGGATGATGGTCAAGGGGGTGGGAGAGGAAGGTCTAGGACTGGCTGCGAGAGGAAGAGGCATCAGGGGGATGAGCCTGAGGGGGGATGGGAGTATGGTAGGAGGAAGGGGTAACGTGGGAGAAGAGAGCAGCTGTGGAGGTAGGTGTAAGGGGGGGTGGATGGTCTAAGGAAAAGGGTGCGGAGAGGGTAAGAAGTATGCAGAAGGGAGGGAGGCTGTGGGGGAAGGAGTGCGGAGAGGGGAGGGAGTAAGGGTAGTGGATGAAGTAAGAGTGGAGGAAGGATTGGGGAAATAGTAAAGCTGGAGGAAGAAGTGAGGCTGAAGGAAGGGGTAAGGTTGGAGGAAAGAGTTCAGAGGGCGGATGGACTAAGGGTAGCAGAAGAAGTAAGGGCGGCAGTAGGAGTCAGGAAGGGGTAGGGAGTAAGCGGGGAGTGGGGGAGCACAGAGTGTGGGAGGACTAAGAGGGGGAAGGGTTTCTGGGGGGAAAAGGGTGCAAAATGGGGTAGGGGCCCAGAGGGAGGAAGGGGTCAGGGGGGAGGGAAGGGGCCCGGAAAGGGGTGATGTGGAGGTGAACATGCAAGGGAGGGGTGTGATGGGTCCATGTCTGCCTGTTGGGAAGTGAACTGAGTAAAAGCATGGTGTGAGGGAATGGTGAGAATGACCGAGGGCAGAGTGAGGCTCCAGGGTGGGAAGGTGGGAGCTCGACAGTAGCAATAGAAGGGTTGGCGACCGTGGTTGGAGGGGTTCCGGAGGCAGATACATACCCCCGGGGGTTAGAAGGAGGAGGTTGGGAAGGTGAATGTGGATGGGGTTGGGATTTTCAGAAAGGAAGGGAACGTGCACATTCACCTGAACATCCCCGAAGGAAAGGGTTGTGGCTGGTAGGTCACAGGGGAGAGGTGAAAGGTGATGCTGGGGGAGTCAACTCTGATGGGGGAAAGGAAATGGGTGACTGGGGAGGGGAAACGATGAGGGAGCTGCTGAAAAAGCGGATCCAGACCATGCTGTCCAAATTGAAAGTGAAACAAGAGTTGTGGTGGGCAAGATTAGTTGCTGTGTGGGAATGTGATCAGAGGGTGGGTGGAGATACAGGTCAACTCAGATGGACACCTGAAAGCGAACCCTAGAAGGCAGCATTCAAAATGCTCAGGACATTGTGGTGAGTGTGATACGTGAAGGATCTGGGTATGTGGGAGAGGCTTACACGAGGCTCCGAAAGGCCCTGCCTCCTCCCTCCAGAATCACTCGTTGGCCGGCTGCTCCTTCCGCGATGACAGAGGACGAGGTTGAGGGGCTCCCAGGCAAAGGGGACTTGGAGGTAGCAGACAGCCCCTGAGATTCCTCAGTGGGTGACCCAGGGGTGTCCAGCTGCTGCTGCTCCTCCCTTCGGATGCCTGGGGGTCCTGGCCTGACTCCTTGAGGGGAAGGAGCACCTGGAGGGACATCGAGATGCCCCGTTTCCCTCTGGCGTTGCCACTGCAGGAACTCACCCTTGGCTCCCATGATGCAGTGCAGGTCGGCACACATCTCCGCATTCTGCTGGGCCAGAGTCTCCATGGCGTCCACCATCCTCCCCATGGAGACCTCCATACGCGCACATATGGGCACCACTGCATCAGAGAGCAGGTGGACACACTCCAACTCGTGTGCTACTCTGTTGAGAGCTTCCAACGGCTCTGCATGATGTACCCCCGCCTTCTGTTAACTCTCCAGGATGAGTTGGAAGGCCAAGTCCAGTGGTTCATCATCTGACTCGGACCTCACAGATGCCTGATCCCCAGCAGCCCTCCGAGTGCCAGGGAGCTCAGCCGAACCTGCCTCCTCCTGCAGCAGACGTGTGTCCATGCGGTGACCACCAGATTGTGAACCCGAGCCTGCTCTAGATTTAGGTCCCATCGAGGTGTGTCTCTGCGCTGGTGGAGGGTGTGGGTAAGTGCTTTGATGGGCCTTCCAGACTGTTTATTTCCACCTCATCACTGGAGGAGGTGTCACTTGGCTGAAGGAGCTGACGCGGATGGAGCTGAGGGACTGGCTGGCTGAGGGTGTTGGTCCCTTGGCATAGCTCCCTGTGAATTAAAGTAGAGATAATTAGTGCATGCCAGCAGAATCAAAACAGACGAGAGAGCACTCACAGTTGTATTGACAGAGGGGGAATGAAACGACGCAGGATCCTCATGTGCATGTTCGCCACCAACCTCACTGTCGCCACAGGCACCGTCCACGTCCTCACCAGTCAGCGTGATGGCACACTCCTCAAAGTGAGTGAGGGGCTTCATGTGGGCCACTCCACCCCCAGGTCTGGGACCTCTCCCTGCTGCTGTGAGCCAGCTTCTCCTGCATGAAAACAGATGGAGAGAGTGTGAGCAGGACACATGGCACTGTGTGGAATGTTTGTGTGATGAGTGGAGCCATGGACAAGATGAGGATGCGAACTCAAGAGGATATGAGCCTGATGGAGATGTGAGGGTGTGTGTGAGAGTTAGTGGTGTTGGCTCTTGAGGTGTGAGATCCCTGTGGATGTGCGATGGGTGTGTGAGCTGAGAGTGACGAGAAGAGTGAGTTACCCTGGGGGAACGGATAAAATCGTTCATCCTGTAGCGGCATTGGGTGGCTGTTTTCTTTAGCAGGGCATTGGTGCTGACCACTGCGGCCACTGCCTGCCATACTGGATTGGTGATGCCACTGCCCCTCCTGTGGCCAGAGTGGGGGGTAGAGGATATTGTGGTGGGCCTCCACGGTGTCCAAGGGGCATCCCAGTGATGCATCATTAAACCTGGGGGCTGCAGCCTTTTTGCCTTTTGTGGACATCTTCCCTGCAGCGATCATGGGCTGGATGCACTGAGATGTGTGTGTGCGGCTGGATTTTAAACGTGGCAGCCAACGTGATGAAACGGCGAGGTGATGGCGTGGTGGGTGAATGAGAGCCTTGTTTCCTGGGAATGCATAAGTAATGAGGCGGGTTTGGGACAATACGGCATGAAAAGCCAACGGGTTACCCGCCCCCCCTCACCGCACTTAGTGCAAATTTGGGACGATTCCTCCCCTAATGTTCAATTCCTGTCAAAATTGACGATGGCGCCCCATTGTACATCCACGTCTTTCAGCTCTCTGGCTTTGAATTCGTCAGTAAGTCATCATTTCTTATTCTCTGTCACAGAGTGAAGTTGTTCCTGATGATGATGTTTAGAATTTGAAGTATTTCATTTTTTAAAAAGATGATGTTAAAAGTGGATCGTTAGAATAGAGAACAGGGAAACCAGAAAGTGTCAGAAGTGTTGTCATTTTAAAAAATTCATTCACCGGGTATAGCATCACTGGCAAGGCCAAAGTTTGTTGTTCACCCCTAATTGCTACAATCTTGCTAGGCCTAGTGTCTTGCTAGGCCTATTCAGAGGGAGTTAAGAGTCAATTGCATTGGCTGGGCCTTAAGTCACATCTAGACTGGACCAGGTAAGGGCAGTCGATTTTTTCTACCTGAAGGACACCAGTGAACCAGATGTAATTTTTTTGAACAACAATCTGGTAGTTATGTGCCACCATTACTAATGCTAGCTTTTTGATGCCCAATTTATTTAATTGAGCTTAAATACCACAGGTGCTAAGGTCGGGTTTCAACTGTCTCCAGATCATTATTTTGCAGGATGTGGGTGTCACTGGCAAGATTGGCATTTGTTGCCCATCCCTAACTGCCCTTGAACAGAGTGGGTTGCTAGGCCATTTCAGAGGGCAGTTAAGAGTCAACCACATTGCTGTGGGGGTCTGGTGTCACAAAGAGGGATGACAGGTTTTCTTCCCTCAAGGACATTAGTGAACCAGATGATTTTTTACACAAATCACTGATAGTTTTATGGCCAGCTTTACTGAGACTGGTGATTTTGTTAGTTTAATTTAAATTCCACCGACAGCCATGGTGGGATTTGAACCTGTGTCCTCAGAACATTAGCCTGGCCTCTAAAGTATTAGTCTAGTGAAATTACTACCACACTACAATCTCCCCATCATCATTAGTCCAGCAGTATAACCCTGATACTACCACTTCAATCACATTGGATGATTGTGCTGCACAGATGAAATTTGAACAGTGTAGTCTGTAGCTATTGTACCTGTTCATGGGATTTGAGTGTCACTGGCAAGGCCAGCATTTATTGCCCTTCCCTAATTTCCCCAGAGGGCTGAGTGTCTTGCTAGACTATTTCCGAGGGCACTTAAGAGTCAACCACATTGGTGTGGATTTGAAGTCACATGTAGGCCAGATTTCCTTCCCTAAAGGACATTGGTGAACCAGATGGGTTTTTACAACAATCAGCAATGGTTTCATGGTCATCATTAGACTTTTAGTTCCAGATTGGGTTCAAATTTTACCATCTGCTGTGGTGAGATTCAAACCCAGGTCCCCAGATTTTTACCCTGAGTCTCTGGAATAATAGTCCAGTGACAATACCATTACACCACAGCCCCGCTGCCTCCCTTATTGCTTTACAATAAAACCAAAACCCCACTACTTGAGTGGAGAGAAGTATGTTATTCTCCAAAGGGAGGGGAAAGGAAATAAAGAGCTGAATTTTTGCTCTTGCATCAGGTGCATAGAGACGGCACAAACCCGACCTTTAGAAACGGCTGCCCGGATTTTAGACTTTTGCCCGGGGAGTTGGGGGTGGGGTGGGTGGGGGGGGGTGGGGAGCGGGGCGATCTAGATTAGAATTCGGGGCGGGCGACCACAGAAGAGGTGAGGAATGTGTAGAGGCATGCTGGGTGGAAGGCCTGGCTTGGGGTTCCAGCACTGTGTTCAAAAATAAAAAAGAAATAATTAAACACAAAACAATCTCCAGCCCTCACGCCTCTTCACCCCGCCATACACTCCCCTGATCCATCCATGCCAACCCATGCCACCTCATGCCCTGTTCCCACTCCTCCATGGCCCTTCATAGCCCCTATGCCAACCTGTGGCCCAATACTCACCCCTCATGGATCCTCACACTCCATCCCAACCTGTGAGTCTCTACCCATTCCCATGGTCCTATATATCCTCTATGCCAATTCATGCCAACCTATACCCTGCACCCACCACCTTTTTCCTTAAACCTACCATGTCAACTCACCCCAGTATCCACTATAGGCAGACCTTAGGACCCATACAGAAATCAGATAAAGTAATGTTCTATCAAATATATTTCCAAGTGTCTATTGCAGACTTCGCTATATTGAAAAAAAATTCTCATTCATAAAAACCCACTTACTACATTTACATTTCTTCAACTACATAAAGCTTGATAACAACAAACATTTCATTCATGTGCACAATCCCTTATAACTATAAGCATTGGAATTCATAGTCCCACTTCAAAGAGTCTGTAACTACTTGGAGCTGTCAATCTATTAAATGGCAGGCACCCAACTCTGATAATGGATGGTTGTGAAATCAGTCATACAGCACCAGTCCAGTAATGGAAGGCCAGGCTTATGTCAACAGAGTGAAATAGCAAGCAATGATTTGTTTTTAAAACACTGCAGACATTGTTTCCATAGATTTAAGGGGCAGGATTTTTGAATGCCTTGACAGCTTGACAGCTCCTTTGACAGGTGATCTTGACAGTTTCTCTTGACATTTTTGACAGGTCGTCTTGACAGGTGCTTTTGACAGTTTTAACAGTTGATTTTGACAGGTCTGTTGACAGTTCCAATAGCTTAACAGTTAGTGAGTGTAAGCACTCTTTACCCACATTCATGCCTATGTTTAACATTTTCAAATGGCACCTTACCCTCCGCAAAGGGCATCTGACCTCCCCCAGAGTACACCTGACCTCCCCCAAAAGTGCCCCGGGACCAGATCCAAAGTGGTTCCTTACCTCTCCAAAGGGTGTACCCTGGCTGCCCAAATGAATCCACAAAGTTCCGACCTCCTCTTACCAGGTCCATTCCACACTCTGCAGGTTTCACACTCCAGGGTTATCAAAACCCGACTTCGGAGGAAGCAGCTGATGACTTAAATGACCAGCTGGGTCCGTAAACAGCGCATGTATGAAACGCAAACTACCTCCATTCCTGCCCCCCCCCCCCCATCAAAATGGGGAGCACAGTGTTCGGGGGCAGGGAGGGGTGGGGGGGTGGTGGGTGGGGAAGACTTACAAGCGGCTCTCCATCATGGCAAAAATCAGGGCCAAACTTTGTACTTGTAAGATTTGAACACTGCATACTTTAGGACTGTTTATTTTTTTAAAAGAAATGAGAAATGCACGTTCTAGGAAACGGATCCATAGTTCATCTCTGGAGCTATTTCTGAAGTTTTCACATTGCTGATCAAATTGCAGGTGAAATCCTATGATCAGATGAAATCAGAGCAGTATGTGAGAAAGTGCTGCATTGCTATTATAGACTAGCTTATTATATATTGTATTGTGCTCAGTTGTCAAATTATTCCTGTAAGATGACAAGTTTACATGCAAAAGATAGTAATGTAAGCAAATTAATACCTTTGGCTGCTGCCAAGTGACAGTTTGTTTAAAATGGGTAAAATTGTCAGTCACAAATGGGTAATATCAATTGGTAATGAGTAAATCAAATCATGAAGATGTAACTAAAACCACTAAATTTGGCTGCTTAGATTTTAGAAGAAAACAAATTGCTGTAGCTAATCTTTCACCCACAAAATGTTTTAATTTCCTTGTTGCTAACCTGTCACTAATTTTAATTTGAGTGGGGAGGGTGATCTGGGATTTTTTTATCTGCTGCCAATGCCACAGCTTCCTCTCTGAATCAGAAAACACTCGTAAGGCTGGAGCTAAAATTTAGGAATTGCTTAACAACAAGCTCTCAGTTGCCTTTAAGTATAGAAAGAGAAATAGTAGCTTATATATGACTTACATAGGATATGCGGCACCAAAACAGGCCATTCTGCCTAACCTGTCTAAGCTCCACTTGAAATTCCTCCCATTTTTCTTATCCAAATCTATCATCACAACCCTCTATTCGCTTCTCCCTCATCGCTTGTCTGAGCTCCTCTTAAATGCATCTCTCTTCCTCTTCAGGTACCATGCCACAAGAAGGTGTTGGCGACTATGGATCTCCATGTTAGTCTTGGTTGGTGGTATATTCACCCAGTTTGCGAGGCTCTTTAGAAAGACCATTCCTTGTCTACCTCGATCTCTTTTCCCATCGACATTTCCCATCGGCATCAAACTTCCTAAGTCATCATTTCTTATTACGTGCCCAAGAAATTCCAACTGCCTCTTCCTGATCTTGGTCAGCAGAGTCCTTTTGGTCTCAGATTTTACTAGCACCTCTTCATTGGTAGTGTGACTTGCCCAAAATATCTTCAATATTCACCTCAAAAACCACAACTCTGCAGCATCAATTCTTCTCTGCATTGCTCCACTGATCATTCAACACTCGCTTCCGTGTGTCAAAATTAGTGTGACACAGCATTTAAGGATTCCCAGCTTTGTTTTCATGGCTAATTTTCAGTTGATCATCATAAATGCACCCATACTATTCATTTCAACCATTGTCTGTGCTAAAGAAGTATCCTTTTAGATTTTTTGGTGATTATCTTATAGTAACAGCCTATTGTCTTCCTCTTCCTGACAAGAGGAAACATTCTCTCTGTATCCATGCTATCAAAACTTTTCATAATTGTAAATGACCTCAATCAGGTCACCTCTCAGCCGTCTTTTTTCAAGAAAAAGAGTGACTCCGCCTGTTAATCCTTACCTGATATGTGTACCCACTTGAAAAGTGAAAGGCATGGGGCTTGAATTAAAGGAACTCAGGGGCTTGAATTAAAGGAACTCAACAAGGCAATTGTCCAGAAGTGGGAGGATGAGGGCAAAACAATACAACTGTGACTGAAAGCACCAAAGAGTGGAACAAGTTTTGGGAATCTGCCACCCAGATCAAACAACTAATGTTGGTTGTTACGATCCCTGTAGAGACCAATAACTTATAAAAATCTATTGGAACTTCCAGTGACTAAAGGGATCATAGGACAAGATTTCACATTTTAAGACTTTTGCTATAACAAACAGACTAAAAGCAACAATGTCTAAACAATATTCAGTCAGCAACTTATACTCTAAACTACAGTCAAGAAATTCACCATTTAAATTTAACACATAAGAAAATCTTCCGCTATGGTTATACTTTACAATATCCCTTAAGTGGACACTCAGTTTGAGTGAGAGCTCCTACCTGCATTTTCTCTGCTTCAGGTTCAAGACTCTATCTCCTGCTCTCTGCCTCTCAGATGGCAGCAGACTGACTTATGCCTGTGAATTTCAGGGATATCTTAAGAAACCAGCAACTTGGCTGGCTAAATTGCCATTATTTTCCTTTTTTCCCTCTCAAAGCCCATCTCCATGGTAATGTGAATCACATGGGCCTTGTATCCAGGCAGGAATGCTAATAAGCTATCCTCTAGACCCCCAACTCCATTCTATCTTGAAATTAAATAGGTAGCTTGAAGGATAACTGATTATGAAACCTGACATTCCTATCAACTCCCTGTGAGATGTGGAGACTAACAGTCTCTTAATTGCTCTTACCATTGTCTACAGGTGTGAACATCTCGCACCTTCTCCCCAGTACGTCAACATGGACCCCACTGCTTCCACAGCAACCAAGTCATCCAAGATTTTTATGGGCTGAATTCAGGACAAGTCACATGACCCCTCTTCACTAATCTAGTTTACCGCAAATTAAAGAGACAGTTCAAAAACATAGCAATCTTATGAACTTTTGTATTTGTAACATGGTTAATAATGAATGTGCGGGGCATTAACATGCAGTCTCCTGACAATTCAAGTTCATTTATTGTGCTAAAAAATAAAATCACTGTATCTTCTGATGCCAACTTGAAGCCTCGCATTATGCCCACCTTACATACATTGTTTCCCCTGTCATTCGGGTATATGATATTAATTAAGTTGAGTTCAAGTTTACCTCAGGGTTTTTAATCAGGGCTGGGTGGAAAGTAAATCTTGAGATGATCAGGCAGTAATTAGATGCAAGATTTGATGAATTATTAGGGATTAATCAATTACAGTATGACAAACCATGCAAGAAATGCCATTAAATAGTGGGATACAGGTTTCTTACTAGCCTGCATAAGTAATTTTTATGACAGGAAATTGAGGAGGAAAAATAATATTAAATAGATATCATTGATTAGAGGTTTATGAGAGTAAAGATTTGAATATAATGATATAGTGGCAAGTATATTTATAGTATAGTATGTTATGATATATAGATTAATGAGGATTAGTAAATATAACCTAGTATAGAACCTTGGTGAGGCCACAGCTAGAGTACTGTGTGCAGTTCTGGTCGCCACATTATAGGAAGGATGTGATTGCACTGGAGGGGGTGCAGAGGAGATTCACCAGGATGTTTCCTGGGATGAAACGTTTAAGTTATGAAGAGAGGTTGGATAGACTTGGGTTGTTTTCGTTGGAGCAGAGAAGACTGAGGGGCGACCTGATCGAGGTGTACAAGATTATGAGGGTCATGGACAGGGTGGATAGGGAGCAGCTGTTCCGCTTAGTTGAAGGGTCGGTCATGAGGGGACATAAGTTCAAGGTGAGGGGCAGGAGGTTTAGGGGGGATGTGAGGAAAAACTTTTTCACCCAGAGGGTGGTGACGGTCTGGAATGCGCTGCCTGGGAGGGTGGTGGAGGCGGGTTGCCTCGCATCCTTTAAAAAGTACCTGGATGAGCACTTAGCACGTCACAACATTCAAGGCTATGGGCCAAGTGCTGGTAAATGGGATTAGGTAGGTAGGTCAGGTGTTTTTCAATGGGCCGAAGGGCCTCTTCTGCACTGCGTGATTCTGTGATTCTGTGATAACAGGAGTAGGGAAAGATTACTATTGTACATTAAGTATAGAATTTAGTATATGGTATATTGAGGTATATGGGCTATAGTACAGGCACTACAACTGCGTGTGGGTGGGAAGTGCACCCTCTGCAGAGTCACCAAATGCACCCTTAAAAAATTGATTCTATTGAGATCATTTGTAAGTACATTTATAAACAAGGTAGGAATTAAGATCAACCACTCAGACCAAAAGAGGCAAAGTTGTTGAAACTTGTAGATACGTGAGATGTGCACTGCATTAAGTTTACAACTGTCAGTATGTAAGTGCTATGTGGTAACTGCCTGCACAATCTCTCTTTAATAGAAGCACTGAACCTGGAGCCCTGTCTCTGCTCATCTTTAACAGTTTCCCCATACTATTGGCCATACCTTCAAAGTCCTTGCGTTGCAAGTGTTCTTCAACATTCTTTTAGAAAGATTGAATTACTTTCCAACTTGTCTTTGGCAAACTGCTAGCTGAAGGGTAATTAGAGTTGGGCAGCAAATGCTGGGGCAATTTTAATCTAACTCTCCGTGTGGAAATCTCACACGGATTGAGTGGAATGCTAACATGGCTCACCTATGCTTGCCAGAAGTGACATGCCTTCATACACAGGAACCCATTCTCTGCAAATTAAAGGAATATGTTCAAGCCTTGTACCTTTATTGAATTACCTGGGAACTTGAGTGGCCTGCGGATCTCCGTTGCTTTCTCCATAGCAATACATCAGTCAATCAGAGTTAACTTGCCAAGCAATCACCACCCTTTTCTCCTGTAGTATAAATTGTGATTGTTTGAAATTTGGCCTTCTTGTGTTTGTCCTGTTGAGCGCAAAGCAGAAAGCTTCAGCAACATGCCTCTCTTTTCAGCAATATTCAAGGAACTCAGCATTAAATTCAACCAACCCACTCAGTATTGTTCATTGACATCAATGGAGAGTAAAAATCCAACATTGCCTCCAATCCTGTTTGGCAATTGGTGGGATAGGTTAAAATTGCTCCCATTTTCATTCAAAGTGTCAACGAATGTACCAAACTACAGGGAACCAAAGAGGCCAAACAAGATAATTTCCGGGGTCTTTATGCTTCGTTGCATTTCTCAATAGCACTGTTTCAGCTACCATTCCTATTGCTGAACCTTTTTAAAAGGTGGACAAGCCTTTTATTTTAAAGAAAGACACTATCAGCTCCTATTATAATTATATCAGATTAAGGTAGAACAGGTCCTCGCAATTTATGTCACTGTGCTCATGAAAATGTCTGTGAAGACGTTGCCTCTTTAATGTGTTTCACAAAATATCTGAAAAACAGTTAAACCTTTTGTCCTTTGTAACATCTAGCTTATTTTGAGGTTTATACTTGGTACGGCAGGCCTGACAGAATTCATCTTGAGACCTAACCTGTAGGGGAAGGAATCAGAAAGTGGAACAGTGAGCTCTATTATTACAGGAACCAGTTTGAACAGACAAGTGGTGTTGCATGAAAATGTTAGAGAATTGAGAAACTTTCTTGTTTGTGTTTTCAATGGGTTTGTCTCTCAGTCCAGTCCATTCCTCTTAATTCAACATTGCTTAATTCAAGTTACTTGATTTCTTTTAACAAGCATGAAATTCCCTCTTTGCTGTGTTATTTACAAATCATCTGATGACTCAATGTTCTACTGCAAAGATTGAATTTGAATTATCGCTAGACTGTATATTAATGCTCTGCATATTCATTATCAAAGATTGAGATGGTGATGTTTAATTAGGAATGAAGTTCCTTTACCATTTACTCTGCTTCAAGAATGCTACCAGACAATAATATTAAGGGTTGTGAAATTTCTTTCCAAATTTTAATCAAAAATTAGATGCAATTGTGAAATGGTGAAATACCGATTTTGCACATCTCCACTTTTTTTTAAACCCGCACTAAAGTAAAAATTGCACTGCAAAGTATCTATCCATTGATATATTTTATAAAATTGTCATTGATTTATAAAATACTGGGAAGATTAAACCTTCAGCTTTAAGATTAATTTAGTATTAATATACATACATTCCTAAGCTCTCCTTACCTTTTTTGTGGTTATGTGAGGAACAAATGTCTTTTAACAGAAAACAACATCTTGTACTTATATATCACCACTAATGTAGTAAATTAGCCCAAGGCACTTCTCAGGCGCATTATATTTTTTTATTCGTTTACAGGATGCGGGCATCGCTGGCTAGGCCAGCATTTATTGCCCATCCCTAATTGCCCTTGAGAAGGTGGTGGTGAGCTGCCTTCTTGAACCACTGCAGTCTCTGTGGTATAGGTATACCCACAGTGCTGTTAGGGAGGAAGTTCTGGGATTTTGACCCAGAGACAGTGATATATTTCCAAGTCTGGATGGTGTATGGCTTGGAGGGGAATTTCCAGGTGGTGGTGTCCCCATGTACCTGCTGCCCTTGTCCTTCTAGATGGTAGCCGTCAAACAAAATTAGACTCTGAGCCACATAAGGAGATATTAGGATAGATCACCAATAACTTGGTCAAAGGGTTAGGTTTTAAGGAACATCTTAAGGAAAGTGAGAGAGGCAGACAAATATAGGGAGGAAATTCCAGAGCTAAGGGACAAGGCAGCTGTAGGCATGGCTGCTAATGATGGACTGATTAAAATTGGGGATGCACAAGAGGAACACGGAGATCTAGAAGGATTGCAGGACTGTAGGGGGTTCAAGGGTGGAGGGGTTGCAGGATGAGAATTTAAAGATGGAGAAGTAAAGGAGGGTGGATGTTCTTTTTCATCAGAATCAGTAACTGGCAAAGTAATGGAACTGAACTTAAAGAAAAATTTGAGGATTGCTGATTTGAAAATCACCTGGTGAATATCAGCCCTACACCAGATTTGAAACTTGATAAGGAATTGAGTCAATAGAAGGAAGCAGAGTGACTAGTGAGGAGAGGTGTAATGAATGGAGTGTCTCAGGGGATCTGTGCTGGCTTCTGATCGAGATCAACAATTTGATTCAGAAACACAACAAAAGTTGGGATTGAAAAGCAACTGCAGAATGTGATCCAATGGCTGTGGAGTTACAGAAAGAACAAGTCAAAATTTGCAGGTAGGCAAAATGGAATGTTAAACTCAGTACAGAATCCCAACTGGTTTTCACTTTGGAAGGAATAAATTGGAGTGTATGAACAGCAAGAGAAGCTGAAAGAGATCTAAGAACGGTAGTGGATGTAGCAGCAACCATGTCCAGTTATTGCAGAATAGCATTCAACAGAACAAAGAGAACTCTAGACTCTATTGCCAGACCAGTATCAAACTGAGGGTGGTGTAGAGCTGGAGGCAGAACACATCCTGAAGGCTGTATTCGATTGTGATCATTAAGGCCAAGAAGAAATGTTGAAGCTGTAAAACCAGTGCAGGGAGAGGTCATGAAGGTGGTCTTGACTGACAGAGGACAGCTACAAGGATAGATCAGGAAACTCTTCAGCCTTGAGAGGACAGAATTGAAAAGGTACCTTTGTAGCCTGCTAAAGGGGAATAGCAAAACTTAACAGTGAGCATTATTTCAAATTAATCCACAAATACAGGGGACAGGGTGGTAAGCATAGGTACAAATGAGTAAAAGACATGTTCAGGATGGATATTAGGAAGCCGTTCATTTGTAAAAGTCATCGTAGCTGGTATAGGAATTTACCTTTGACACTTGCGTGACACTTTCCTCCCTATACTTGTCTGCCTCTCTCACTTTCCTTAAATTCAGTTTCCTGGACCTGAATCCAGTTTAACAGAAAGACACAAACACACACTGGGCTGAACTCTATGCTTCTAGGGTCAGGTTGGGTCAGGGTTAGACAAACTGAGGTACTTAAGGCCAATTAATGATTATTCCTGCTCACTGCTGCGATATAACTTACAGCAGGCGGAGACCGGTGACAGGTGTGTCACTTCTTGGACTGGGCCAGTGGACACATCTCCCCCCAAGGAATTCCTCAGACCTCCATTTCCCCTGCCCCCACCCCGTTCACTGTTCACACCACCAACTACCCCCCCCGCCCCCCCACCCCACCACTCCCCCAACCTCGCCAACCTCGGCCCCTTGCCAGGACCTAAAAACCTGGCCCTGCGATTACCCTCCCCCACTTACCTTCACATTCAACTCTAGTGGCAATTGCTGTTGGGGATAAATGCAGTCCCAGCAGTGGCCACTGCTTCTGGTGGCACTGCTGAGACTAGAGAGCTGCCAGCCGATTGATAGCCGGCAACCCTTAGAGGTGGGACTTCTTCCCCGGGTGAGGTGGAAGTCTCACTTCAAATCAAGTAATGCCCCAATGGCTGTAAAATTGCTGTGGGTTGAGCCAACAAAATGGGAACAGGAGGCTCGGCCCCGCCATTTACAGCTGGGACATGGGGACTCCAGCGCAGTGTAAAATCACGGCCACTATCTCACATAGAGGTTATCTTTAATTAACCACAAATACAGAGATTAACTACGAAATACAACTAGACCTGACCTGGAATCTTCAAAAGTCCCAGTTGGCCAGATTGACAATCACCCAAAATCTGTTGAATCTTAAGCGTCATATTTCTTATGCTTGTTCGTAAAAGGCAGAAGCCCACGCCTGCAAAACCCAAAACAAAATGTCCACTTGCTGAACAATCCTGAGTGTGCTAATAACTACACTAACAACCAATTTAAGATAATCAGTCAAGCTTGTAATGTGGCTTGTTGATGCTTGTTAGAAGCAACATACAATCATATGCAGTGTCTCATTCTCTGCAAACAAAAGGAATATGTTAATTCAAGCCGTGTGCCTTTTTGAATTACCTGGGAGCTTGGGGAGCCTATAGATCTGTGTTGCTTTTTGCATGGTAAAGCCTTGGCCAATTAGAGTTGACTTGCTAACCAATCAGCCCCTTTACTCCTGTAGTATAAATTGTTGTGATTGTTTGAAATTTGACATTCTTGCATTTGTCCTGATGAACACAAGATGAAATGCCCTATGTCTTTGGCTGAATATGTCCCAAGAACTTCACAGAGCATTAACCTTGGCTGCAAGGGGGCTGAAACACAAAGGGGAGGAAGTGATATTTCAGTTACACAGAGACATAGTCAGATCCCATCTAGAGTAACTGCGTTCATTTTTGGGCACTGCACCTCAGGACAGATATATGGCTCTTCAAAAGGGAGCAACACATATTTAGAAAATTGATACCTGTGATTCAAGGGTTAAATTGTGACAAATGGTTTAAGAACCGGGCTGTACTCAGGCTGACATTAGGAGCAGGAGTAGGCCACTCAGCCCTTTGAGTCTGCTCCACTGCTCAATTAGATCATTGCTGATCTGATTTTAACTTCAACTCTGCACTCCGACAGGTAAAATGACGCGTGGTGGAATTGGGCGGGTATCCCGATGTCACCGCGCGTCACTTAGATTGTCAGCTTGGCGGGCCCACAGCTGCGTCGGCTGCAGAACTGTGAAAGGCCTATTAAAGCCATTAACAAAGTAATTAAAGCTGTTAAGGGTGCTGCCTGTTCAACCTTAATATCGGCGGGGGTGTGGGGGGGGGGTGGGAGGCAAGCGAAGAGCCCAGGCGGCCTTCACATTTTTCATGAGGCCTCATCCACAGGCGGGAGGAGGTTTCTGTGAAGGGTTTATTAATTAAATTAAAATTTTTGAAAAAAAACTAAAGGACATGTCCCAGCTCATGTGACATTTGCACATGAGAGGACATGTCCTTAAGATTTTTTTTTCACCTTTTATTAAATTTTCCAGAACATAAACTATCTCCCTGAGGCAGCTCCATGCTTCAGGGAGATCTCTGTGCGCGCATTCATGTGGAGGCGAGAAAGAGTGCAGGCCCCGACTCAGGGAATCCCCCACATTCCGGTTCCGGGTGTGCATCACGCTGAGTGGCCTTAATCGGCCTGTCCACGTAAAATGGCGGCGCGACCCAATGGGGGGGTGGGGGGGGGGGGGCGCCGATCGGGTTCGAGGTCGCTCCCACCTGCGCACAGCACACCCCCTCCCCCCACCCCCCACCACCCCACCTCCCCCTCCACCCCCTACACACACCACCGATGGGGGGATAATTCAGCCCAAGAGACGGAACGAGAGGGATGTAGAAGAGGAGGGTGAAAGCAAGTAAAAAATGAAAACAGAAGCTGGACCAGCTTTGGAATGCAGGAACAGGAAGAGGCCATTCTGCCCCTCAAGCCTGTTTTGCCATTCTATGAGATCATGGCTGATCTCTGATCCACCTCCATGTTTACCCCACAGTTGAGGAAAAGTGAGGACCAAAATAACTCCGAGGGTATAGGCTCCCCCACACCGCCCGTTTTAAATTCTTCCCACATTTTTTTAAGTTTACCGGGAAAAGTAACACCATGCCCATAACCCAGAGAAAAAAAACATTTCTGAATAAACCTCCTACCTGGAAGTTCCGACCCATCTCCCTCCTTCTTCTTAGAAGTGCCGACAAACCCATCCCACATCACCTGTAACCTCTGCCCTGGAGAACTGGATTAGTGTCTGCAGTTATCAAAGTCGGCATACAGGCCAGAAGGCTGCCAAGTTCCTCAATGGAACAATAAGCTGGTGTTCTCTGAGTTTTTGCAGGGTTCTTTTGGGAAATGTAGAAGGCCAAAGCCAGAGAACCAAAGTGGGAGAATGGTACAAAACAGAGGTGCTGGGCAAAGCAGCTACTTCATGTATATTCGCTGCTCCCCAGAACAGAGGGCCTGCGGATACCTATGGGATGTTCTGGGAGGCCTGGGACAGAACTCAGTGGGTTGAGATGTGGGCGATTGTCAGACAATGCAACCACGGCAACGGGGGGAGGATTTTTCAGTTGGCATGCAGGGGCGGGCCTGACACGCTGACGCGTAGAATTCCCTGACTCAGGGAATCCCCATCCCTGCCTGCACAGGGAGCGCTTAGTGCTTCCTGGTAGATGTCACGCTGGGCGGGCCTTAGTTGACCCCTACCCACGTATAATGGCAGCGCGCCGCCAATTGGGGGCGCCGATCGGGAACCCCCCCCCCCCCACCCCACCGCCTGCGCCTGCTCCTACACATCCTCCCAGGACAGGAGGAAAGTGTTGCCCTATGAATCGGAATATGCATTTCATGCAGAATTGGTCCTTTCTTTTTAGGTGTTGTGTTTTAGATGTTACTTTTACCGGTAAATATTTAACCATGGGAGAATAATGTAAAATGGTCATTCACAAATGTACAAAAATTTTGGCGTTTGACTGTTAGTTTATCAGGTTAGGGTTAGTGTTTCTTCCTAAATTTAGTTTGGGGGAAAAAAACTAAGGTTCTTAACTGTTCAGTTTTCCATTACTTACATGTTCCTCATTGTTGCTCCTTAAATCCATCCGATTTTATGCATTTGCTTTTAATCACACAGGTATTTGGTTGTGATTTGACATATAAATCCTCATTGCAGCCAACTGGTAGATCGAGGGCCAGGGAATGTGATGCTGAGGCTATACAGCCTTTATTACCCCAAGACTGGACTAGCACGCTCCTGACCGGCCTCCCGTCCTCCACCCCCCCACCCCCGTAAACTTGAGCTCATCCCAAAACTCTGCTGCCTGTATCCTAACTCGCACAAAGTTCCATTCACACATCACTCCCCGTGTGCTCACTGACTCACACTGACTCCCATTCCAGCAAATCCCTGATTTTAAGCGTTTCACCCTTGCCTTTTTTTAATTCTTTCATGGGATGTGGGTGTCGCTGTTGAAGCCAACATTTGATGCCCATCCCTCATTGCTCTTGAACTGACCTTGCTAGGGCAGTTAAGAGTCAACCACATTATTGTGGTCTAGAGCCACATGTAAGCCAGGCCAAGTAAGGACAGCAGATTTCCTTCCCTAAAGGACATGAGTGAATCAGACTGGTTTTTGCAACAATCGATGATAGTTTCATGGTCACTGAGACTAGCTTTATATTCCAGATTTCTTAACTGAATTTAAATTCTACCTCCTGAAACCCTGATTGTAACCAATCCACCACTGGCTATCATGCCTGTGTCTCCTTAGGCCCCTGTGCTCTGAAATTCCCTTCCTAAACCTCACCACTTCTCTACCCACCTCTCCTTCGTTAAGTTGCTCTTTGAAACTTACCTCCAAGACCAATGCCTGTGTTCATGTTTGTGTGATAATGCTGCTGTGAAGTGCCTTGGGACATTTTGCAATGTTAAAAACGCTAGGCAAATCCCCGTTGTTGTTGTTGTATGACGCTGAGGTGTAGCGCCTTTGGATGGATGGGCTAAAGTGCAAAGGCTTTTCATTTAACAGGCTGGATTGTCCCAGTGAACAGAGCAATCTCAATGAGAGAAGACAGTAAAAGCTTATAAACCGAGTCGAGTGGCTGGAGCATTTGCAATTTGCCCCAGAACTGTCGCCACACAAGAGGATACTGCATAATTTTGCACTCAGTTAATTAAGCCGGATTGCTGTATTGTGACATCCACGACTCTGTTTGAAGGACGGATTGACTTGGAAGAGTTGCTTTTTTTAACCAGGAGGTCATTTTGCTCGATCTTCTTGTCTTTTTTTTATATGAAGAATCTTGCAGCTGCTTAGTTAATTCCCAACTGGTTCCCTGGTCAGACGTTTCTAATGAAGATAAGTTTCTAATGAAGATAAGTTTAACTCATAAAATCAGCTATCAAGAGAAGAATGTTAAAAAAAAAATGACCGTCCATTAAGTATTCTTCAAAACAAAAACAGAATTACCTGGAAAAACTCAGCAGGTCTGGCAGCATCGGCGGAGAAGAAAAGAGTTGACGTTTCGAGTCCTCATGACCCTTTGATAGAACTTGAGTTCAAGTCCAAGAAAGAGTTGAAATATAAGCTGGGTTAAGGTGTGTGGTGGGGGGGGCGGAGAGAGAGAGAGAGAGAAGTGGAGGGGGTTGGTGTGGTTGTAGGGACAAACAAGCAGTGATAGAAGCAGATCATCAAAAGATGTCAACAACAATAGAACAAAAGAACACAAAGGTGTTAAAGTTGGTGATATTATCTAAACGAATGTGCTAATTAAGAATGGATGGTAGGGCACTCAAGGTATAGCTCTAGTGGGGGTGGGGAGAACATAAAAGATTTTAAAATATTTAAAAATAATGGAAATAGGTGGGAAAAGAAAAATCTATATAATTTATTGGAAAAAAAAGGAAGGGGGAAACAGAAAGGGGGTGGGGATGGGGGAGGGAGCTCAAGACCTAAAGTTGTTGAATTCAATATTCAGTCCCCAAGGCTGTAAAGTGCCTAGTCGGAAGATGAGGTGTTGTTCCTCCAGTTTGCGTTGGGCTTCACTGGAACAATGCAGCAAGCCAAGGACAGACATGTGGGCAAGGGAGCAGGGTGGAGTGTTAAAATGGCAAGCGACAGGGAGGTTTGGGTCATTCTTGCGGACAGACCGCAGGTGTTCTGCAAAGCGGTCGCCCAGTTTACGTTTGGTCTCTCCAATGTAGAGGAGACCACATTGGGAGCAACGAATGCAGTAGACTAAGTTGGGGGAAATGCAAGTGAAATGCTGCTTCACTTGAAAGGAGTGTTTGGGCCCTTGGACGATGAGGAGAGAGGAAGTGAAGGGGCAGGTGATGCATCTTTTGCGTGGGCATGGAGTTGTGCCATAGGAGGGGGTTGAGGAGTAGGGGGTGATGGAGGAGTGGACCAGGGTGTCCCGGAGGGAGCGATCCCTACGGAATGCTGATAGGGGGGGTGAAGGGAAGATGTGTTTGGTGGTGGCATCATGTTGGAGTTGGCGGAAATGGCGGAGGATGATCATTTGAATGCGGAGGCTGGTGGGGTGATAAGTGAGGACAAGGGGGACCCTATCATGTTTCTGGGAGGGAGGAGAAGGCGTGAGGGCGGATGCGCGGGAGATGGGCCGGACACGGTTGAGGGCCCTGTCAATGACCGTGGGTGGAAAACCTCGGTTAAGGAAGAAGGAGGACATGTCAGAGGAACTGTTTTTGAAGGTAGCATCATCGGAACAGATGCGACGGAGGCGAAGGAACTGAGAGAATGGGATGGAGTCCTTACAGGAAGCGGGGTGTGTGGAGCTGTAGTCGAGGTAGCTGTGGGAGTCGGTGGGTTTGTAATGGATATTGGTGGACGGTCTATCACCAGAGATTGAGACAGAGAGGTCAAGGAAGGGAAGGGAAGTGTCAGAGATGGACCACGTGAAAATGATGGAGGGGTGGAGATTGGAAGCAAAATTAATAAATTTTTCTAAGTCCCGACGAGAGCATGAAGCAGCACCGAAGTAATCATCGATGTACCGGAGAAAGAGTTGTGGAAGGGGGCCGGAGTAGGACTGGAACAAGGAATGTTCCACATACCCCATAAAGAGACAGGCATAGCTGGGGCCCATGCGGGTACCCATAGCCACACCTTTTATTTGGAGGAAGTGAGAGGAGTTGAAGGAGAAATTGTTCAGCGTGAGAACAAGTTCAGCCAGACGGAGGAGAGTAGTGGTGGATGGGGATTGTTCGGGCCTCTGTTCGAGGAAGAAGCTAAGGGCCCTCAGACCATCCTGGTGGGGGATTCTTCAAGTTCATTTAGCCGTAAGATTCTTCATAAGTGTTAAGTAAGGACGTGAAGATGTAAAATTGGGATGTGGGAGGGGATAGGGATGCCTATCAGCTGATTTTAGCTTAAAATATTGTCCCTGTTCATTAGTATGCATTTTTAGGCTTCAGTCCCCAACCACACAGTTTATTTTCTCTGTTGATCCAAGGAACAGTTGTAGTCCATTCAGACCCCTGAGCTTGTTCTGCCATTCAGTCGATCATGGTTGATCTGTACCTAGCCTCCATCTAGTAGTCTTTGTTCTGTAACTGGCAAGGACTCGATGGGCCGAATAACCTCCTTCTGTACTGTAATGATTCTAGGACCCTAACCCTCAATATCCTTGCCTAACAGATATATTGTGTTACTCTTTTTTTAAGGCTGCGACTATTATTCCCATTATAACAAACCACAACACATTATTAATGCGGTGTGAAATTAACTAACAGGAACCATTATCCAGCATTCCTAGGCATCCTTTAATCAACCTTGCAAAGCATTATGCACACAGGAGGACTTGGTACTCATTAAAGGAGTTATAACTGAAGGGGGAGCTCCATAGAAAAGATGTTTAAACTGTATATCACAATCATTTGATGGAAAACCTTTTGATCATGACTAGAATGACCCTATATATGTATCTAGCCATAGTCCCAAAGGACCATAGACATCTCTGTTCATTGAGAGAGACATCTTGGCAACTCATAGCTTGAAGGGCACCACTCTGCAAGCATGGGCAAGACCTCCATTAATTACCATATCCTGTACAGGGATTGAACCTACACTGTTGGTGTCACTCTGTATCTAGCCAGCTGAGCTAACCGGCCCCTGGAATGACCCAACGGACAGAGGAATAGGAGTGTGTAATTCAGCCCCTCGCACCTGTTTTACCATTGCATGAGGCTAATGTTGATCATTACCTTAACTCCATCCACTTGCCCAGCTCCACATCCTTTTATACCTTTGCCCATCAAAATTCTACTGGTTTCAGATTTCTGACTGCATTTATTGAAGGCTGAACCACTTGTGTGGCTGAGATGTTAATCCTGTACCCCAGCCCCTACTTGAACCTGCCTATTTTTCGTTTAGGGTTTTCATTATTTATGGCGCCCTGTCATTCAGTTTATCATTCCTCCTCCCAATATTCATCATTTGTTGAGCTGTATCAATTGCAGGTACAGTGCTTCAAATCTGTCTATCCGAGAACCGGCTGTGTCCCAAAACTGGACGTTTTTGAAATGGTGCGCTGGTCTAGTTCCAGGGTCGGTTTAGGTTCAGGGTCTGTATTAGTGATTATCCTTCTGCTCAGTCTTTCTCCCCCAGTCTTCTTCCTTCACTTCTGCTGTACCCAGATTGTCCCTGTCAGAAAGAATAGCTTCCTACTTTTTGTTCCCGTTGTGAAACAGAATCATGCGCCCAGTCTTCTGGGGGAATCTTTTCCTCGGGCTTTCCTTGTCCTTGGTTCCTCTCTACCAGGCACTGAACAAATGTGTAGGTGAGTGGATGGCGATGAGGAAAGGGAACTGGAGTACACATTGTGGCTCCCCCAGCATCAGGGTCACTACCAGGGACAGTGACCGGGCTCTTGGGACTGCTCCTTTGCTTGCAGTTTGACGCTACTGATGAGGTGGGGTCCTGGGTCCAAGGGAGCATTGGACGGAAGCACATATTTCCAGGTTAACCTGGATCCCGATCTCTGTAGTATTTACTTCAGGGTCTTTGTAGCATTCAGGATCTTTATTCGTTTCAAGCACTGTACAGGTTGGACGTCCAAAATCCTGGAAAATCCGGAATCCAGCATGGACTCAGTCCTGAGGGTGCTAGGTTTGGAACACCACCCCTGTATTATTAACCAAGAATTTATGCCAGATTTACAATGAACTTTGGTGAATCGATACTTGGAGTAATGTGAACAGTTCTGGTCTCTCTATTAGAAAAAAGGCATACAAGCAGATAAAATATTTACTAGAATGTTAACCAAAACTGAAAGGTTTTATCTATCAGGAAAGGTATAACAGCCTGGAGCTCTTTTGTCTATTAGAGAAAAGGCTGAGGACTGACCAATAGATTATGTAAGGGTTTGATAAGGTAGAGGCAGAGACAGAGAAAATATTTCTACTTGTGGGCAAGACCAGAATTAGAGGCTGTAAATTTAAGATAGTCGCTAATAAACTCAGTTGGGAATTGAGGAGAAACTCCTTTACCCAGAGAGTGGGGAGAATTTGGAACTCACTGCCACAGGGAGTAGTAGAGGAGAATAGAATAAATAGATTAAGGAGAGGCTAGAGGCCATGAGGGGGAAAGGAAGAGAAGGGTATGTTGATGGGGTTGGATCAAGGAGAGGGGAGGAGACTTGGTGGGGCGGGGGGAGCATAAACACCAGCGTTGGGCCTGGTGGCCTGCTTCTGTTCTGTAAATGCTTTATAAAATATTACAGATATTATTCTGCAATGCTTATTATCTCTGGTTGGCAGGCGCAGCAGAAGTTGTATTGTAAGGAACATTTTTTTATTACATTTTAAATGATGTTGACAGATGATTAACATGCTCCAAGGACAATATTGCTCCACAATCCAGCAGGAATAGTGGAACAGGCTCCCAGCGAAAGTGCTTAATGCTGCGTTAATTAACACGCACAACAAAGAACTGCTTGAATGCCTAGTTTGGAAAAAGATCAAAGGTCATAAGCAAAGATACAATCAAATATTATTATCAGAGTATCTGAGCTGCAACATCCTTATGAGTATCATACCAAGAAAATCAGCCTGACAGGCATAAATAATGTATGATTTCAGGTGGGATGGGATGTTTGTTCTTTTTATTAGTGGGTTGGGGGAGGGGGAAGAGAATGTTGCAGAAACTTTGCTCAGCTACTAAAATGGATTTGGTGTCACCCAGTGTCGTGTGATAACATGTTTCGACGTTGATTAGCTGACCTTTATGCAGCTCTCTTGGTTGATTTCAATGAATTTCAGGACCAATGTGGCCATGTTATACCAGCAGTGGCTCAGCGGTCATGCTTCTGCCCCTGATTCAGACAGTTTGTGGGTTCAAATCCCACCTCAGGCCTTGAATGAAAAAATCAGGGCTAATGGTCCAGTGTAGTACGGTGAGAGTACTGCACTGGCAGAGGTGCTGTCTCTCAATGAGATGTTAAACTGAGTCCCTATCTGCCCTCTCAGTTGGGCGTAAAAGATCTCTGGCGTCGTTTTGATGAAGAGCAGGAGAGTTCTCCCAGCGCCAATGTTTGTCCCTCAATCGCACGCATAAAAACAGATTATCTGGTCAGCATCACATTGATGATGGTGGGAGTTTGCTGTGCGCATATTGACAGCCTAAACTGTACAACAGTGACCACACCTTAAAGGAACTTCATTGGTTGTAAAGCGCTTTGGGACATCTGGTGGCTGTGAAAGGCACTATATAAATGCAAGTCTTCCTTTTTTTTCTTTCAAGTCAGAATTATCTGCATGATCTGTGGAAGGCACAAGATTGATGGATTAAATTGCTTTTCTCATGTTCTGGGCCCTTTGTCTCGAAGGGTCCTGCTGCTTTCTGAAAGTACTCTCGAGGGGGCTTGATGTGCACTGGAGAAAAGTGATGATCACTTTGAAGTTTGTTGCATTGTTCTGCAAAACATTCTAAAATGGGAAAGAATCACTACAAAGTGATAATTGCTCCTGGATATATTTTATTCCTTTTCTTCCTCCATGGGATGTAGGTGTCGCTGGCAAGGCCAGCATCTGTTGCCCATCCTTAATTACCTTTGAACTGAGTGGCTTGTGAGGGCATTTAAGAGTCAACCACATTGCTGTGGATCTAGAGTGTCATGTAGGCCAGACCAGGTGTAAGGACAGCAGATATCCTTCCCTAAAGGACATTAGTGAACAGACGGGTTTTTACAATCGATGATAGTTTCACGGTCACCATTACTGAGATTGGCTTTATACTCCAAATTTATTACATGAGTTTAAATTCCACCAGCTGCCATGGTGGGATTGGAACCCTTGTCCCCACATCATTAGCCTGGGCTTCTGGGTGACTAGCCCTGTGACAATACTACTATACCTGCACCACCCCCCACCCCCACCCCCACTCCCATCCCCACCAATTATTTACAATTGTTTTTTACAATCTATATTTTAACTAAAATATTTTTTTGATAAAATTCCAAAGCAAAAAGCTCCTCCATCAAACAGCAGAGCAGAAATTCTCTGTGACGAGAACTGACAGCAGACTCCTCGGCCTCTCACCCTGCTCTACCACCATTATCAAAGAGTCTGCTCAGTTTTCAGATAGTGTTACGATCCACTTAAGTTTCTATGCTTCAATCTCCACTGAGTTTTTCCTTAAACACAAAGAGAAAAACTTTACGGAGAATGTCGGAAGGGACAAATGACCCAGAAGTTAATCCAATACGGCTATCATAACATGATCGTGTGTAGGTTGTAATAGAGCAACAGCCCAGTTACCAAAACCTTACCCTCAACTACAATAATCAAGCTAGTGGTCCACATTAAGGCCAGGATAGCAATCAAACCACAGTGCTCCAAATGTGTGTGTACAGTGTAAATGCTCCCATTGATGACTATTAATAATTAGCTGTGGTAGGGTATAATGGGTGTAAAGGTTCTTGTGGTAACTATGGTTTTATCTAACGTGTAGTATACCTTTAAGAAGATCACATGATCAATAGTAACCAATTGTGGAGTAGTGTGGGCTAACTCTGCCGTTGATAAGTGGTCAGTAGTCTGTAGGGGTAGTCAGAAGTATGGAGATAGGGCTTGGTGTGGAAGTGAAGCACATTAGTAGCTGCTGAGTACCTTGTAAATAAACAAAATGTGTTCCACCTAAGAAGTGTCTGCTGAACTACTCTATCCAAAGTACCAGCTCGGTCACCTTGCAACAAGCGTGCAGTAGGGGCTCACAGGTCTCAAGATTCTGCTTTGGGTGCAAACAGGAAATTGCACTCAACATGTACTTGAAAATTGAGTTGGTTAGATTACAATTCAAGTTTCTGCCAAAATTATATTTGCGTAATCAATAACATACAGTCTTCCATGAACCTGTGCAATGGGTCAGTGTAACAGAAGGCAGTTGCGCTTTTATGTTCTGCATAAAACATACTTCCCAATGTATTTAAGAGGGTAAGCTGGTGCAGTTTGATTAATAAAGCTGAAAATGGGTTTATCACAAAAAGTAGACATTTTTAACCGCAGTCCACCTTTCGTGAATGACTTAATTTTAAATCAGTGAAGGTAACTTAAAACGATACAGAGCCATTTATTTGTTTAATGGTGTACAGTAGTCAGTTTCTTAGTGAATTAAATATTTCTCAATAGGTAAAAAAAAAATTGCACCTTAGTGCCTGGACAACTAAGAAAACTCAGTTGGAAGAGCCCCCTTGAACAGGCACAATTAAAACGGAAAATAGGAAAAGGAAAGCATTTTTACAGCACTTCTCGCAACTAGCAGACATCTTAAATTGCTTTACAACCATTGAAGTACTTTTGAAGAATAGTCACTGTTGCAATATAGAAACATGGGCAGTCAATTTGCGCACAGCAAGCTCCCACAAACAGCAAAGTAATAATGGCCAGATAATTTGATAATTTCATAATGGCCAGATAATTTGTTTTTGGTAATGGCCAGATAATTTGTTTTTGTGATGCTGATTGAGGGATAACTATTGGCCAGGACACATGGGATATCTCCCCCACTTTTCAAAATAGTATGCTGGAATTTTGTTCACTTCCACCCAAGCAGATAGATGGCACCTTGGTTTAGCACCTCATCTGAAAAACAGCACCTCCAACACTGCAGCACTCCACTGGAGCATCTGTCTTGATTTTTGTGCTCTAGCCCTGAAGCCCTGAACCCAGAGCCTTGTGACTTTAAGGCAGGAGTGCTACCAACTGAGGCCACAGCAATTGATTGAATTGTGCCATCCTTGTTACTTCAATCTGGGGGTGGGGTGGTGGTGGGGGGTGGGGGGTGGGGGGGGGTGGGTGGGGGGGTGCGGTTGGTAGAGGCAGTTTTGTGGGTGGGGCCAGTTTCATGGGCAAAATCCAGCTTCAGACGAATGATTTCTAAACCCCACGTGAAAGACCGTGAAAACTCAGTCAACACTCGACCTCCCACAAAGGTCATTTTGCTCGATCCTCTTGTCTTTTTTCTGAAGAATTTTGCAGCTGCTTAATTATTTCCCCACTGGCTCCCTGGTCAGACGTTTCTAATGAGGATAAGTTTAGCTCATGAAAACAGCTGTCAAGAGAAGGAAGTAAAAGAAAATTACCATCCATCGAGCACTCTTCAAGCTAATTTGACCACAAAGTTCTTCATAAATGTTAGGTAAAGACTTGAATATGTAAATTGGAGAGGTGGGGGGTGGGTGGGTGGGGGGAGGTGGGGAGCTCGCTTTAGCTTACTGACCTTCAGTTTAGCTTCAGATATTAAATTTGAGTTCAGTAAGGTGTACGTTTAGGCTTCAGTACCCAAGCCTTTTCACCGTTAAACACAGGACTATAGGAACCAGTGTGCACCATTTTCTCTGGCCAATGCTGCTTTAATCTAATGAACTTAGTTGAAATCAGCCAAACCAGTGCAAATTATTGTGGAGGCATGATTGACACTACCTAAGATTGAGTTTCTGCAATCTTACACACTGGTTTGGCCAATTTCAACCAGATTCAATTGAGAGAAGTGGCACAAAATCGCGAAAACTCCACACCAGAGTTTGCTAACTGCTAACATCAATAGAGATGAGGCACCAAATGCACGTTAACCTCCATTCAAATTGACCCAGGTGAAGAAACGAGGTCACCGTTTCTTTGTTTTATCTGTACACATATGTTTGCATATTTTACAATTACATTAAAGGTTTAATAAAAATACAAAGGTGATGATGCAGTATTTGCATCATGTGACAAGATCATGACATGCAGGTTCTAAAAATTAAATAATGGCCATTCAGTATTGTTGAGAAGAGAGAAATGTTGCTGAAGCTTTTCATCTTTCACTCATCAGGACAAATGCAAGAATGCCAAATTTCAAATGATCACAATAACCTATACTATAGGAGATGCTCTCTGCAAACAGAAGGAATATGTTCAAACCTTTCACCCTTTTTGAATTACTCAGGAGCTTGGGGAGCCTATAGTTCCCCATTGCTTTCTGCATGGAAACACATTGGCCAATCAGAGTCAACTGGCCAGCCAATCAGCACTCTTTTTGCCAGTAGTGTGAATTGTTGCGATCATTTGAAATTTGACATTCTTGCATTTGTCCTGATGAGTGCAAGACGAAAAGCTTTGGCAACATGTCTCACTTTTCAGCAAGATTCAAGTTTTGTAATACCATTCAAACACAGTTCATCCAAATATTTATGTTCATGCCTCTGATCTAAGGTAGAGAAGGCCATTTTAAACTAAGGAAATAGTTACAATAAAGCTCATACTGCAAAAAATTGAACATAAGAAATGTAGATACAAGCTGACTTGGCTCAATTAGTAGATGAAACACTACTTACAATTAGAAGGTTTGTGAATTCAATCTAACTTCAGCACTTGGCTCCATAGTATAGCCTGACACTTCAATGCAGGGCTGAAAGAATATTATACATTGCCTGAGTTGAAGTCTTTTGGGTGCAATTTTGAACTGAAACCCTAGCTACCTGTTCAGGTGGATACAGGAGGCCTTGTGGCAATTTTAGAAGAAGGAAGAGTTCTTCAGGTGCCCTGGCCAATATTTCTGCCTCAGCCATTCTATGAAAACCAGATTAACTGGTCATCCATCCCATTTATTGTCAGTGGGACCTTGCTGTGCACAAATAGGCTTCACTTCAAAAGTAATTAAGTAACTGTGATATGTTATGAGACACCATTCAAGTGCAAGTTATCTTTTACTTTGCAACACTCTTACAAACAACTCTTCAACCTTATGAGAACACCACCACATCAATTAGTCACAAGCTAGAACCATCAAATTAATATTAACTAAAGTAAAGCAAGACCTTTTTTCCTCCTTAGAGTACAATCCCCCAGAATCTCTGGATCCAAACATTCTGCAGCAGTGAAGCTACTTATTGGAATCCTATTCCAGCTTCAATGAGATCAGGTTATAATGAAGCTCAAGATCTGAGCAAGCTCAACATTAATAAAAATCAAAGACAAAATGGAAAGAAACACAGTGTGATGCTGAAACAAATTTACATGTTGGCACTTTGCTGATTGATGGAGTGTTATTTCCACTGGAAGACTCCAATTTTGGATTCAGTAGACTTGGGCAAAAGTGGGAAATCTTCTTGGGCTGATTATTCATCCCAAAGCACTTGATCTGTCCATGATATAAATCTAATTTAATAGAATTAAAGTATATTTGGGTGACGAGGCAACCATGAATGGCTAATTGAAAGCTTGTGGGCTATGTGTTTTAACCTTTTGTTTAGAGATCCCCGAAGATCCAGAAACAGCTGAAGAATTTTATCATGAAGATGATTTTGAATCTTGCTCTGATGAAAATCTAGAGATGAGAGAATCAGAGGAGGAAACAGAATTCACCACTCTCCAAACCTATGAGCAGGCAAGTAGTGTTCCATTTGGTATCTAAATATCACACCCGGCAATATCTGGCAAATATCTGGGTAGTGTATAGCCGTAGACCAAACATGATCTCATGGTTGCCAGAACAGGCTCAAGGTGCTAAACTCCTGTTCTTATGTTTCTATGTTCCTAAGTTGTTGTGGAGAGGTGAGTGGGGAGAGAAATAGGAACAGGAAGGAAGAGCAGTTTGTGTCATGATGGAAGTCATAAAAGGGGGATTGGGGTACAAGAAGTAAGGAAATCTTGCTACAGTTGTACAGGTCTTTGGTGAGACCACACCTGGAATATTGCGCACAGTTTTGGTCTCCATATTTAAGGAGGGATAGAGCTGCATTGGAGGCTGTGCAGCGAAGGTTCACTAGATTGGTCCCTGGGATGAGAGGGTTGCCCTGGGATGAGAGACGGAGTAAACTGGGCCTTTATTCTCCGGAGTTCAGAAGAATGAGAGGTGATCTAACTGTAACATACAAGATCCTGAAGCAGCTTGACAGGGTAGACACTGAGAGATTGTTTCTGCTGGCTGGGGATTCTAGAATACAGGGCACGGTCTCAGGATAAGGGCGGTGGGCAGTGGGGTCGGGGGGTGGGGGGTGGGGGGGGTGGTCAGTCATTTAGGATGGAGTTGAGGAGAAGTTTCTTAGATGGTTATGAATCTATGGAATTCTCTTCCCCAAAGAGCTGTAGATATTCCATTGTTGAGTATATCCAAGACTAAGATAGATAGATCCTTTGCCTCTCAGGGAATCAAGGAATATGGGAAGCAGGAGGAAAGCGGAGTGAGGGCCAAAGATTAGTTGTGATCTTATTGGATGTTAGAGCAGGCTCTAGGAACTGTATTACCTGCTCCTGCTCCTATTTCTTATGTTCTTCTGTGGGTAATAGTTGTTTTACAACTAAAAATGGTAAAACAAAAGGAATGTAAGTGAGAAAATGAATACTTGCATTTATGTAGGACTTTTCATGACGACTGGACATCTCAAAGCACTTTACAGCCAATGAAGTATTTTTGAAGTGTTTTAATTGGGAACTGCAGCAGCCAAAATGCACAAAGCAAGATCCCACTAACAGCAAAATGATAATGATCAGATCTTTTTGTTTTTGTGATGTTGATTGAGGGATAAATATTGGCCGGGACTCCAAGGATAAGTCCCCTGCCCTTCTGCAAAATAGTGCCACGGAGTGTTTTCCATCCGCCCGTGAGGGCAGATGGACCTCAGTTTAAAGTCTCATCCAAAAGATGGCATTCATGACAGGGCTGCATTGCCTCTATACTGCACTGGAAGGTTAGCCCTGATTTTCATATTCAAGCTCTGGAGTGGGTTTTGAATCCAGAACACTGTGGCTCGGAGGCAGAAAAACCAAGGCTGACGCTTGAAGAGGGTGAAGCTCTGAGCACAGTAACATATTAGATGATTTAGAGTGAAGGGATTTACCTGTGAATCACAGTCCCTTTCAACAAATAGAATGTCACAGAACTTATCCTAGATTTATATTAAAAAAATCTGTTCTATTTTATTTCTTTCCTAAGAGGCAATTATAAATTGCAATGATATCCCTGGTTAGTTGATAGTTATTGCTGCATTATATGTGTTTTTAATTAAAACTCTAAAACGAATTCCCAGTGCAAGTGGATGTATATATTAGCTTCAACTCCAGTGTTAAATCCTCTTTTTATTTGAAGCTCAGCTGACTAAAACCTAGCGAGAAATATTCCTTCTCTGGAAAGGTATTTTGTCTGTTAATGTATTTCTACAATGAGCAGCTAGATAGGAAACATACTCAGTCCCCTTAATCAGACATTTCAGCCATTGGAGATAAGACATAATTGGGATTCAATTTTCTAACACTTAGCGAATGAGATGAATATTTTTAGACTAATTGGCATTTTTCAATAAGCTGATATCTGTAACAAATCTTACTAGTAACAATGAACATGAAACATATTCCTGTAATAATGTTTACCAAACTGCCCAAGGTTTGCAATAATTCATAGGTTAACAGATGTCTGCAAGTAATGGCTTTTGCAAACAGACATTGTTAAGCAGACTGGATGAAAAGCATTACAGTAATCAATAGGTTATCCAGCATGTGTCAGCTGTCTGTCTGCGATGTTGTCCGTGGATTATCCTTACTGTGTTCTTGTTCTTTCAGGACACAGATGTTGAGGCTCTGGTACGATGCATGGAGGATGTCCTAGACGGCAGATCATTAAGTGAGTCCTTGCCTCATCTGTATTTCTCCTAACTAACAAGACTAATACGTTCAGCGTCAAACACAGGAGTAACAAAACAACCATTTTCCACCGTAATCATTTCTTTCCTGACAACCATTCACACCATTAGGAACCAACTGATTGTTTTCTCGTCTTTCTCAACATATTCACGCCACGCAAGTGCCAGGCATTGACCATCTCTAACATGACAGAATGTAACCATCTCCCCTTGACATTCAATGGCATTACCATCACTGAATCCACTTCTAGCAATATCCTGGGGGTTACCATTGACCAGACACGAACTGGACTAGCCATATAAATACTGTGGCCATAAGAGCTGGTTTGAGACTGGGAATTCTGCGGCGAGTAACTCACCTCCTGACTCCCCAAAGCCTATCCACTATGCACAAGACACAAGTCAGGTGTGTGATGGAATACTCTCCAATTGCCTGGATGAGTGCAGCTCCAAAGAAGCTCAACACCATTCAGGACAAATCAGCCCGCTTGATTGGCACCCCTTTCACCACCTTAAACATTCACTTCCTCCATTATTAGGCACGCTGTGACTACCGTGTGCATCATCTACAAGATGCATTGCAGCAACTCACCAAGGTTCCTTCAACAACATCTTCCAAACAAGCGGTCTCTACCATCCAGAAGAGCAAGGGCAGGCGATGCATGGAAATACCACTACCTACAATTTCCCCTCCAAGCCACACACCACCCTGACTTGGAACTATAATCGCCGTTCCTTCACTATTTCTGGGTCAAAATCCTGGAACTCCCGCCTTAACTGCATTGTGGTTATACCCACACCACTCATACTGCAATGATTTAAGAAAGCAGCTCACCGCCACCCTCTTATTCTAGCCTTGCCAGCAACACCTACATCTCATTAATAAATACAAAAAATTCTAGTTCAGAGTTCAGTTACACCAAACCCAGCTCAAGCTTAAATTGCTTTACTCCACTGTAGTTCCATATAAGCATGGAGTGTAAGCATGTGTGTGTCTGTGTGTCTGTGTCTATGTGTGTGTGAAGTGTGAGGTGATGCATTTTGGTAGGAAGAACATGGACAGTTGGAAAGAGCAGTTAATAAAACATATAGTACCCTGGGCTTTATTAACAAGGGCATAGAGTACAAAAACTGGGAGGTTATGCTGAATTTATATAAGACACTCATGAGACCTCAGTTTGAATATTGTGTACAGTTCTGGGTACCATATTATAGGAAGGATATGAACACAGTGGAGAGAGTGCAGAAGAGATTTACAAGAATGGTTCCAGGGATGAGAAACTTCAGCTGTGAGGATAGATTGGAGAGGTTGAGACTGTCCTTCTTGGAAAGAAGAAGGTTAAGAGGAGATTTGATAGAGATGTTCAAAATCATGAAGGGGCTGGACAGAGTAGCTAAGGAGAAGTTGTTCCCATTCATAAAAGGATTAAGAATGAGGGGGCACAGGTTTAAAGTGATTTGTAAAAGAAGCAAATGTGACATGAGAAAAACTTTTTCACACAATGAGTGTTTCGGGTCTAGAATGCACTGCCTGAAAGTATGGTGGAGGTAGGTTCAATTGAGGGCATTAGATGATTATTGGAGAAGAAACAATGTGCAAGGATATGGGGAAAAGGCAGGGCAATGGCACTAGGTCAAAGTGCTCATTTGGGGAGCTGGTGCAGACATGATGGGCCGAATGGCCTGCTTCTGTGCCATTAAGATTCTGTGATTCTATGTGTGTGATTGTGTGTGTGGGAGTGTGTATGTGTTCGCATTCTTATGTGTGCGTGTGTGTACGTGTGTGTGTGTGTGGGTGTTTGCATCCTTGTGTGTGCCTGTGTGTGTGAGAGTGTATTTGTATGTGTGTGTGTGTTTGTGTGTGTTTGTGTGTGTGTGTGTGTGTGTCTGTGTTCTTTTCATCATTATACAGTCATACCCAAGCCTTACCGTAAAGTTTCATTCGTCCTTTTGAAACCAAGAACCAAGAAGGGCTCCATTCCCTACGTGAGGTCTCTCTTTGCAGCACTTAGCAAAAACACATCAGAACAAGATTCATCCCCTCGAGCCTGTTCCACCGTCCAATGAGATCATGGCTGTTTTGTATCCTAACTTCACACTCCTGCCTTGACTCCATATCCCTTAATACCCTTTGCATCTCAAAATGGTGGCAGTCAGTCATCACTCTTCCTCAGGGTCTACATTCACGACTTTTACAAAGCATCCCAAGATCGGGCGCTCACAGGGAGCACCAAACAGGAATCTGTAGGTCCCAAGTGTCTGCTTTTCCATTCATTTGATCTAAAGAAGAAAAAAATTTTTGTGGGCCTTGACATTCATGAGCTGTGCTCCCCTAGAGCAGCATTATAAACAGAAAGTTCTGGAAATCTCAGCGGACCCAGCAGATCTCTGGAGAAAGAAACAGAGTTAATGTTTTGACTTCAATATGACTCTCCCTCGGAACTCCCGGGAGCAGCACTTGCCATTGGGAGTACCTGGCCATCAGCTCATTAAAACGCAAGCTTGTCTGACTTAACCACTTCCCTTTGTTTTCTTGTTTTGTGCTCGTATTCTTTCCGACCTATGCTTTATCACAGAACGCAGCCTGTAGCATTTCACCTGGATTTCTAGCTTTTTTTAAACGAGGCAATCTTTTTCTTCCCCTTCCACCGCCCCCCCCACCCCCCCACTCCCCCCAATTGCCAATTCACAGCAGTGAAACAAAACATCTATCTTTCTTTTATGAATGTGACACAAAATGTCACTGCATGGGATGCCAGATGACTGACAATTTTGATGCAAAGGAGAGAAACCTGAAAGATTGAGTCCAGTTACAGGTAATTGGGAGAGCAGACCATTCAGCCCCTCGAGTTTGTTCCATTCACTATTATAGCCGAACTTCTACATCAACTTCACTTTCTTGCCCTATCCCCATATCCCTGGAATTCATTAGTGTCCACGATATCGATCTTTATTTTGAGTATATGCACAGCTCTCTGGGGTAAAGAATTCCAAAGATTCACAACCTATTTGAGTGAAGATGTTTGCCTTCACCCCAGTCCTAAATAGTCAACCCCTGTATCCTTCGACTTTATTTCTAGATCCTTCATCCAGGGGAAACAGCCTCCCAGCGTCTGCCTTGTCAAAGGGTCTGAGCTGACCCCAAAATGGCAGCATCATCAACAGAGATCAGAAAGAAACTTGAACTTTTATTCTGGGAAGCATCAGCACTAACTGGTTCTTCCTGCTGCTAGTCTTAACAAATATAAAAAAAACTTCAAAGCCTCAGTTTAACTGAACACTGCGAATGTTCAGCAAGTGCATGGAAGTAAGAACAGGTATCGTGTATCAAAACCGGCTTTGACCCCGGGTCTCAGGCTGCGCCAGATTTCAGATCTTGCCGAATTTAACGTTTGGGCCATTGTGCGTCTTGGGTGATGCCAGGTCGGGTGGGGTCAAGGGTCACTCGGAGAACGGAAATAAACCGGCACACGTACCATGAAGTACATTAGTTCAGCGCCACATTGCACCAATGCAGCACCGAGCTGAAATGTCCAGGTAAGATTTTTTTTAAATCTTACTCAAATAAGATTGATGCATGGCACATTCTAAAAATGTCCAGTTTCTTGGACAGCTGGATTTGAGACACCATAAAATGACCAGAGGCACCAGTTTTCACAGAACCATTAGGTACATTTTACTGCACTTCAGTAATGTTTCACTTATATATAGCCAGTGCCAGAACATAGAAAAAAAACTTGCATTTATGTGGAACCTTTCACATCCCAAAGGGCTTCGCAGCAGTAGCTGAAAACCTTATCTTCTCAGCCGGGGGACATCTCACTGTCAGATTCATTTATTGTATTCTGTAAGATTCATATGCTTTCTAAGTTGGAGATCTAACTTCTGACACTTAAAGAGAGAGTCAGGTTTTCATACTGCGAATTTTTTTGCATAAATTTAGAGCCAGCTTGTCTTTATTGTGGCTGTTCTTGTCCACTGCAAAGCCAACAATTATTCCTTTTGGCCACTCTCTGGGTTGATTTTATGAGGTTTTATTCTAAGGAAAGGTCTTTCCAACATTGAACAGCAGGTAGAATGGATGACATAAATAATACCACACGCAAAGTCTACCTTCCACCATAAACAATTACATTCAGGTATCCCCATTGTCTGGTTGGAATATCAGAACTGAAGATTAGAACAAAATGTAACATATTTCACCTTAAGCAGAAGGCCAGCTCATATCCACGCAGTTAATTTAATATTTTCTCAGCTTCAGTAGGTGGCAGACAAATAAATTGCTGTCCTCTATAATGCTATGATTGGTTCAGTGGCGAGCACATCTCACCTCTAGAGTCAGAAGGTCATGGGTTCAAGTGCCATCTCAGACATAGAAGGCTTCCCATGTCTAGTGAAAACACCAGGCAGATGAAGCACATGCTTCTGTCTGTTTCTGCAGCTCGTATTTCCTGGAACAGGTCGCTAGCCTGAAGCCAGAAGTTACAACTTGAGGGGCACCACTCCGCATCAAGCTTGGCTGACAAGGAGATTCCCACTCTTACCACCTGTCTTGTGCATGTTGGAAGAATTTACAGGTTGATAATCAACCTATTTGGCCACATTACGAAAGCACTTTCCTTGTCAATCAAGTCCTGGAGTGGGACTTTAACCCAGAGCTTCTGACTTAGAGGCAGGGGTGCTATCCACTGCATGGGGCGGTGATGGTGTAGTGGTATTGTTGCTGGACCAGAGACCCAGGGTAAAGCTCTCAGGACCTATGTTCAAATCCTGCCAGGGCAGATGGTGGAATTTGAATTCAATAAAAATCTAGAATTAAAAGTGTAATGATGACTATGAAGCCATTGTTGTAAAAACCCATCCACTAATTTCCCTTTAGGGAAGGAAATCTGCTGTCTTTACCTTACCTGGTCTGGCTTACATGTGACTCTGGACCCACAGCAATGTAGTGGACTCTTAAATGTCCTCTGAACAAGGGCAATTAGGGATGGGCAATAAATACTGGCCTAGCCACTGATGCCTACATTGCATGAATGATAAAAAAGTAAGACCTCCAAGTCCCCTGAGCACAAGATCTAGGCTGACTCTCCAGTGTAGTACTGAAAGAGTGCTGCATTGTTGCAGGCACTCTCTTTCAGATCAGACATTAAGCTGAGGCCCTGCCTGCCCCCTCTCAAGTGGATGGCATGTGATCACTATTTCAAATAGAAGCAGGGAAGTTCTCTCCAGCATTTGTCCCTCCACCAACATCACACAAAAAAAAACAGATCAACAGATCATTATCGCATTACTGTTTGTGGAAACTTGTGTGCAAATTGGCTGCCATTTTTCCTACATTACAAAAGTGTCTACATGTCAAAAAATACCTCATTAGCTGTAAAATACATTGGAAGTATTTTATAAATGCAAGCGTTTCTTTTTTATAATCTGAGAAAAGCGTGAGTAAAATAATGATAGGTGTAAACATGATAAACAAATAATATTAAAAGTAGCCCTGTACCTCTTGGAAAATATGTTGCAAGAGTTGGTCTGTGTACAAGCTACTGAAGCCTGAATCCCTATTTGTGACTAAATGGCCTACATCTGCTCCTATGTCTTATTGTGAGCTGTGAGGAGGATAGTAATAGACTTCAAGAGGTTTGGTGAAATGGGTGGACACTTGCTAGATAAAATGTAATGCATAGAAATGTGAAGTGATACATTTTGGTGGGAACCATGAGGAGAGGCAATATAAAATGAAGGGCACAATTCTACAGGGGTGCAGCAGCGGAGGTAGCTGGGGGGTTTTGTGGACAAATCACTAAAGATGGCAGGGCAGGTTGGGAAAGTGCTTAGTAAGGCATATGGGATTCTGGGTTTCATAAATTGAGGCATAGAAGTACAAAAGCAAGGAAATTATGGTGAAGCTTAGTCTCAACTGGAGTACCGTGTCCAATTCTGAGCACCACACTTTAGGAAGAATGTGAAGGTATTTGAGAGGGTGCAGAAAAGATTCACGAGGTGGTTCCAGGAAGGGATGAGAGACTTTAGCCTCATGGTTAGATTGGAGAAGCTGGGGCTGTTATCCCTAGAGAAGAGCAAGTTAAAAGGAGATTTGATAAGGTGTTCAAAATCATGATGGGTTTGGACAGAGTGGATAGAGAAAAACCATTCCCTTCGATGCAAGGATTGAGAACCAGAGGACTTAAGGTAATGGCAAAAGAATCAAAAGCGTCACGAGAAATCTTTTTTTTTCCCACAGCCAGTGGTTAAAATTTGTAATGCACTCCCTGAGAGAGCGGTGGAGGCTCAATTCAAGTATGGCTTACAGAGGGGAACTGGATAATCACCTGAACTGAAAACATATGCTGGGCTACGGGGAAAGGGCAAGGGAGTGGCACTAGGTGATTTGCTCTTGCAGGGAGCTGGCACAGACTCACTGGGCCGAATGGCCTCCTCCTGTGCTGTAACTATTCTATAACTTGTATGAAAGAGGAAGGTTAAGGCCGGGATTTTCCGGCCCCATTGTGGCAGGACCCTCCAAGGGAGATTTAGCGGCCCATCCAAAAAGAGGGGCAGGGCTGGAAAATCCCACCCTTAGAATCCAAAATAATTTAAGAAATGTATAAACCATCTCCTTGCAGCTTAAAAAAGCCAGGTCTTGTCTTGAACTAGATGGTAACAAATCGAGTCCACAGCTAGTGGTCATTCCAGTCCACCGATCTCGGTTGGTTGAATTTTATCGAAGGGAGTCAGAGAGGAATTTCCTAGACCTTTTTTTTTGAACTTGGCCTGGGTTTTTAATTTGGTTTTTATTTGTTTCTCTCAGGAGATTGCATGGTTTTGGGTGGGATGGAGTGTAAGTATTGGGATGTATCAAAATTGTGTGGAACAGGCTGGGTGGGTCAGATGTGTGGAAGAGAACATAAATCATTACCTTTTGCACTGCTCAAATTACACCTCTTGCCAGTCCGTTAGAAGGTAACAATGAGCGATAATGCTCCTGTGGAGCGCCGGAAGAAATTTTTCAACATTAGAGGTGCTATACGAATGCAAGTTGTTGTTGTTGAAGAGGTCGATAGCTCTTAGCATGTCATGGAAGGTGGTGAGGATGAGGATAAAAATGGGAAGAGCCTTCAACAATGTAACAGTTATTCAACAAACATATGGTCAAGTAGATTGTTCAGTGAGACCCAGATCCTACCTGAAACATTCGGAAAGGTCGATACATTTTTTTTTTCTGTATTCTTTCATGGGATGTGGGCATCGCTGGCAAGGTCAGCATTTGTTGCCCAAGTCTAATTGCCGTTCAACTGAGTGGCCTGCCATGCCATTTCAGAGGGCAGTTAAGAGTGGGCCTGGAATCACATGTAGGTCAGACTATGTAAGGATGGCAGATTTCCTTCCCTATAGGACATTAGTGAGCCAGGTGGGTTTTTACTGCGATCAATAATGGTTTCATGATCACCATCACTGAGACTAGCTTTTCAATTCTAGATTACTAATTGAATTGAAAATTCCACCAGCTGCCATGATGGGATTTGAATCCATGTACCTAGAACATTAGCTTGGACCTCTGGATTACTAGCCCAGAGACTATGCCACCATCTCTTCTACCTCCCACTATCTTCCCCCCCACCCCCCACCCAACAAATTGCCTGATGAGTTACAGTGGGCTTTGCCGCTGACTACCTTTAGAGTTGACTGTTCCAATGCTTTCCAGGCCGGTCTCCCTTCTGCCACCCTGTAGAAAATTGAGTTCGTTCAAAACTCTGCTGCCCGTGCCTTAACTCACACCAAGTCCTGCTCCCTTCTCACCCCTGTGCTCACAGACCTATATTGGCTCCTGCTCAAGCAACGTCTCCATTTTAAAATTCTCATCCCCATTTTCAAATCCCTGCAATGGCCTCATCCCTTCCCTAGCTCTAAAAACTCATCCTGCCCCACAACCCTCTGAGATATCTGTGCTCCTCCAATTTTGGCCTCTTACACATCCCCAATTTTAATAGTTCCACCACTGACGGCTGCATTCCCATTCCCACTGGAGGGGTGGAGGGGGAACTGTGTAGAAAGTAGTCTGCACTTATGTTACACTGGGTTTTGTGAATAAACTGACATTGAAGGCAGGCTGGTCCCAGTTTCTTCCTTTACCAGATGCCTGCTCAGCAAAGTAGCACATGTACAAATACTTTTTAAATGTTATGAGGATTTCTGCCTCTCCTCCACCCACTGGGTGAAACGATTTCCCTCAAATCCCCTCTGAACCTCCTAATACGTGTGACCTCCAGACCCACAGCAATGCAGTTGACTCTTAGCTGCCCTCTAAAATGGTTGAAAGCCACTCAGTTCATGGGCAAGTAGGGCTGGGCAACAAATGCTGGCCTTGCCAGTGATACCTACATCCCATCAAAGAAGGAAAAAATAATCTTACCCTATAGCTATTCCGTCCAACAATGGACCCTTCAACCAAGCAGAATAGGGTCTTCCTATCCAATCTATCTAGACTCCTCCTAATTTTATACACTTCACTTAGGTCTTCCCTCAGCCTCCTCTGATCCAAGGAAATCAATCACAGCCCATCCAATCTTTCCTCATAATGAAAATTGTCCAGTTCAGGCAACATCCTCATAAATCTCCTCTGTACCCTCTCTAGTATATCTGTCCTATAGTGCAGTGACCAGAACTGCACACAGTACTCCAGCTGTGGTCTAACTAGTGTTTTACACAGTTCCAGCACTACCATCCTGCTCGTATATTCTATACCTTGGCGAATAAAGGCAAATATCTCATGTGACATCTGAGATAAAAATAATTTAATAAAACTCATAGGGAAACATAATTTAATAAAACTTTGCTCCTCCTTACATTGACAATGTTCCATTCACTATTTGTTGTAACTGGGAATGTTGGACCTGCACCCACATAGCGTGGATGAAAGCAGCTCACCTTTAATGAATAAAAACAAAAAAACTGCGGATGCTGGAAATCCAAAACAAAAACAGAATTACCTGGAAAAACTCAGCAGGTCTGGCAGCATCGGCGGAGAAGAAAAGAGTTGACGTTTCGAGTCCTCATGACCCTTCGACAGAACTTGAGTTCGAGTCCAGGAAAGAGCTGAAATATAAGCTGGTTTAAGGTGTGTGTGTGGGGGGCGGAGAGATAGAGAGACAGAGAGGTGGAGGGGGGGGTGGGGGTGTGTGGTTGTAGGGACAAACAAGCAGTGATAGAAGCAGATCATCAAAAGATGTCAACAACAATAGTACAATAGAACACATAGGTGTTAAAGTTAAAGTTGGTGATATTATCTAAACGAATGTGCTAATTAAGAATGGATGGTAGGGCACTCAAGGTATAGCTCTAGTGGGTTTTTTTTTTATATAATGGAAATAGGTGGGAAAAGGAAAATCTTTATAATTTATTGGGAAGAAAAAAAAAAAAAGAAGGGGGAAACAGAAAGGGGGTGGGGATGGGGGAGGGGACTCACGACCTAAAGTTGTTGAATTCAATATTCAGTCCGGAAGGCTGTAAAGTCCCTAGTCGGAAGATGAGGTGTTGTTCCTCCAGTTTGCGTTGGGCTTCACTGGAACAATGCAGCAAGCCAAGGACAGACATGTGGGCAAGAGAGCAGGGTGGAGTGTTAAAATGGCAAGCGACAGGGAGGTTTGGGTCATTCTTGCGGACAGACCGCAGGTGTTCTGCAAAGCGGTCGCCCAGTTTACGTTTGGTCTCTCCAATGTAGAGGAGACCACATTGGGAGCAACGAATGCAGCAGACTAAGTTGGGGGAAATGCAAGTGAAATGCTGCTTCACTTGAAAGGAGTGTTTGGGTCCTTGGACGGTGAGGAGAGAGGAAGTGAAGGGGCAGGTGTTGCATCTTTTGCGTGGGCAAGGGGTTGTGCCATAGGAGGGGGTTGAGGAGTAGGGGGTGATGGAGGAGTGGACCAGGGTGTCCCGGAGGGAGCGATCCCTACGGAATGCCGATAAGGGGGGTGAAGGGAAGATGTGTTTGGTAGTGGCATCATGCTGGAGTTGGCGGAAATGGCGGAGGATGATCCTTTGAATGCGGAGGCTGGTGGGGTGATAAGTGAGGACAAGGGGGACCCTATCATGTTTCTGGGAGGGAGGAGAAGGAGTGAGGGCGGATGCGCGGGAGATGGGCCGGACACGGTTGAGGGCCCTGTCAACGACCGTGGGTGGAAAACCTCGGTTAAGGAAGAAGGAGGACATGTCAGAGGAACTGTTTTTGAATGTAGCATCATCGGAACAGATGCGACGGAGGCGAAGGAACTGAGAGAATGGGATGGAGTCCTTACAGGAAGTGGGGTGTGAGGAGCTGTAGTCGAGATAGCTGTGGGTGTCGGTGGGTTTGTAATGGATATTGGTGGACAGTCTATCACCAGAGATTGAGACAGAGAGGTCAAGGAAGGGAAGGGAAGTGTCAGAGATGGACCACGTGAAAATGATGGAGGGGTGGAGATTGGAAGCAAAATTAATAAATTTTTCCAAGTCCTGACGAGAGCATGAAGCAGCACCGAAATAATCATCGATGTACCGGAGAAAGAGTTGTGGAAGGGGGCCGGAGTAGGACTGCAACAAGGAATGTTCCACATACCCCATAAAGAGACAGGCATAGCTGGGGCCCATGCGGGTACCCATAGCCACCCCTTTTATTTGGAGGAAGTGAGAGGAGTTGAAGGAGAAATTGTTCAGCGTGAGAACAAGTTCAGCCAGACGGAGGAGAGTAGTGGTGGATGGGGATTGTTCGGGCCTCTGTTCGAGGAAGAAGCTAAGGGCCCTCAGACCATCCTGGTGGGGGATGGAGGTGTAGAGGGATTGGACGTCCATGGTGAAGAGGAAGCGGTAGGGGCCAGGGAACTGGAAATTGTTGATGTGACGTAAGGTGTCAGAGGAATCACGGATGTAGGTGGGAAGGGACTGGACAAGGGGAGAGAGAAGGGAGTCAAGATAACGAGAAATGAGTTCTGTGGGGCAGGAGCAAGCTGAGACGATCGGTCTACCGGGGCAGTTCTGTTTGTGGATTTTGGGTAGGAGATAGAAGCGGGCCGTCCGAGGTTGGGCAACTATCAGGTTGGAAGCTGTGGGAGGGAGATCCCCAGAGGAGATGAGGTCAGTGACAGTCCTGGAAACAATGGCTTGATGTTCAGTGGTGGGGTCATGGTCCAGGGAGAGGTAGGAGGAAGTGTCTGCGAGTTGACGCTCAGCCTCCGCGTGGTAGAGGTCAGTGCGCCAGACAACAACAGCACCACCCTTGTCAGCGGGTTTGATGACAATGTCAGGGTTGGACCTGAGAGAATGGAGTGCAGTAAGTTCAGAGAGAGACAGGTTAGAATGGGTGAGAGGAGCAGAGAAATTGAGACGACTAATGTCGCGCCGACAGTTCTCAATGAAAAGATCGAGAGAAGGTAAGAATCCAGAGGGAGGGGTCCAGGTGGAGGGAGAATATTGAAGATGGGTAAAAGGATCCGTTGAACTGGGAGAGGACTCCTGCCCAAAGAAGTGAGCCCGGAGACGAAGACGGCGGAAGAAGAGTTCAGTATCATGCCGAGCCCGAAATTCATTGAGGTGAGGGCGTAAGGGTATGAAACTAAGTCCTTTGCTGAGCACTGAACGTTCAGCATCGGAGAGGGGAAGGTCAGGGGGTATAGTGAATACACGGCTGGGGTTGGGATTGGAAGATGGGGTGGGGATGGAGGGACAGGCTGGGGTGGAGGGTCCTAGATGGGTGTTGGTGTCGATGAGTTGTTGGAGCTTGCGTTCCTTAGCACTTGAGAGAAAGAGAAAAAGTTTCTTGTTGAGGCGTCGGATGAGCCGAAGGATAAAATGAAACTGGGGGCACGCGCAGCTTTGAAAAAGGGTACGGCGGTGCTGCTGGAGGGAGAGGTCGAGTGTGTTCATATGGCGGCGCATGGCACTGAGAGTGGATTTCAGAATGTGACGGGAACAGCAGTCCGAGAAACGTTTTATGTCCCGGAGATACCTGTAATCCTGGGTGGGTTCGAAACATGAGGGGTGGAATTTCAGTTGAAATCCATGTGGGGTAAGTCGGAGACGGAGACAGTCACTGAGAAAGGAGATATGGCTGTGAAAGCGGGTTTTAGTAAACACCTTGTCAAACACTAGGAGAGAAATGGAAAGCAATGAAGGTGAACAAGGCAACAGAGAAATCCGGAAATCTTGTCGCAGAGAGGAACAGAACTTCTTCAAGGAGGTAGGCATTTCTTGAAGAGCAGTGGCAGTCAATTAAACACAGAGATAAAAACAAAAAAACTGCGGATGCTGGAAATCCAAAACAAAAACAGAATTACCTGGAAAAACTCAGCAGGTCTGGCAGCATCGGCGGAGAAGAAAAGAGTTGACGTTTCGAGTCCTCATGACCCTTCGACAGAACTTGAGTTCGAGTCCAGGAAAGAGCTGAAATATAAGCTGGTTTAAGGTGTGTGTGTGGGGGGCGGAGAGATAGAGAGACAGAGAGGTGGAGGGGGGGGTGGGGGTGTGTGGTTGTAGGGACAAACAAGCAGTGATAGAAGCAGATCATCAAAAGATGTCAACAACAATAGTACAATAGAACACATAGGTGTTAAAGTTAAAGTTGGTGATATTATCTAAACGAATGTGCTAATTAAGAATGGATGGTAGGGCACTCAAGGTATAGCTCTAGTGGGTTTTTTTTTCCGACTAGGGACTTTACAGCCTTCCGGACTGAATATTGAATTCAACAACTTTAGGTCGTGAGTCCCCTCCCCCATCCCCACCCCCTTTCTGTTTCCCCCTTCTTTTTTTTTTTCTTCCCAATAAATTATAAAGATTTTCCTTTTCCCACCTATTTCCATTATATAAAAAAAACCCACTAGAGCTATACCTTGAGTGCCCTACCATCCATTCTTAATTAGCACATTCGTTTAGATAATATCACCAACTTTAACTTTAACACCTATGTGTTCTATTGTACTATTGTTGTTGACATCTTTTGATGATCTGCTTCTATCACTGCTTGTTTGTCCCTACAACCACACACCCCCACCCCCCCCTCCACCTCTCTGTCTCTCTATCTCTCCGCCCCCCACACACACACCTTAAACCAGCTTATATTTCAGCTCTTTCCTGGACTCGAACTCAAGTTCTGTCGAAGGGTCATGAGGACTCGAAACGTCAACTCTTTTCTTCTCCGCCGATGCTGCCAGACCTGCTGAGTTTTTCCAGGTAATTCTGTTTTCACCTTTAATGAATGCCTGCAGTATTAACCTTGGGTAAAGTTGAAGTGTCTACATCTCACGAAATGCTGTCCCTGCCTTCAATGGATTCTGATATGAGAAGGATGAGCCATCATGGTGTGTCTCTGCATTGATTACAGACAGCGGTACCATGACTCCAGCATTGCCCCAGAAACCTACAGCTCTGAACAGCACCATGGCAAAGACCAAGATGAACCGCATGAGGGAGTAAGTACCATGTGTTTTTCTGTGTTCAGATAACTAGGGTAACTACTACATGTGGCCCAGAAATTTTGGTCAACCCTATGAGTACTGAATAGAAGTCATTTCAAGCATGCCACTAAGTGTAAACATATAGTATACATGCCCCTATAATGAAGCATTTTGAACTAGGATTCTTTATTGTTATAACGTAGCAGGTGGATCAAATCCACGAGGGAAACATGATCACACGGTCACAACTGTTTTGCAATTTGTATTTTATTTCAAGATGAGTGACCTGAATTCAGAAGTAATGAGAGTACCGTGGCCTCAGAGGTTTTTAGAAAACTAAATTAAACATTTATTAACACAAGAAAAGATTTAAAGCACATACTTAAGTCTACAAACTACTACTATAATAACTCCTAAAACCCCTAATTAATCTGACTCCCAGTTACACCTCCATTAAGGTAACAGTAGAAAAACAAATAGATTTTAAACAGGCAAAGCAACACAATATCCTGGACAGTGATATTCAAAATGAGCCTTCTCAGCTTCAGTTCCTGTAGACAGCAACTTGATGCACAGAAGCAGGAGCTTTTCATACTTGTGTTAGATCTTACAATGCCTTCTCCTCTGACACATAGTGTCATCTCCTTTATATGGGTTTCTCCATTTTTAATGCAAATCCCATTGTTCCGGTATGTCTTTGGAACTTTCCCCGTCTCATAATAAAATCTTTCATAGTGCTCATCTTATCAATAACCTTTGGGAAAAATAAACACACTGTTTGGCTTAGCTTCCTCTGGCTAGGTGTAACATTTTACCATCTCTTTGAAATTCAAACTAACCTAATTTATCTATAAATGCAAATTTTCCTCACACCTCACATTCTATAACTTCATCCATGTTTACGTATTTAGCATTTCAAACTTAGCTTCTTGTTTATGACTCAAAAACCTCCAGATCAGCTGTCTCCAATTCAATTAAATCCCACACAAACACACACACACACAGAAACAATCCAAACTCACTATTAACCTACCTTTACGATAAATTTCAATGATACTTTAAGAATTATTATAATTTCATGACATTTATACAGATATTTATCAGCATCAGTTGCTCTCACGATTGCCCTCCACATCTCTTTGTTTATTTTCAATGCAAAACCATGACCCCTGATGTTGTGCTTTGGACTGTCCATGGTTGCTCCTTCATTGACTTGTGTTACACTGTAGCTACTTCATGGTGTGCCAATTGTGAATGCTGTTGGCTAGTTCAAGGGTAAGCTCATCCAATTTTTGATGATACATTTTCCATAAGGGATCCTACTGGACTCTCCCTATCCTTCCCCCATAAACACCGCCCCACCCCACACCAACATCCTTAGCCTCCTTGACATCCAACCTTCCAGGCAGTGCTTGAAGTCGTTAGCATTTCCTGGAGCTAGGCAGGTTATTTAACCGCTCCTCAGTGTTGGCTAGTGACAGTGCCCATTGCTTCAGTGTACAATATCTACCGGATGCTCCATAGCAACTTGCCAAGGCTTCTTCACCAGCGCCTCCCAAACCCTGACCTCCATCGTCTAGAGGGACAAGGGCACTAGGTGCACATGTTCCCATGTTCCCTTCCAATGCGGCCTATCATGGACGTATATCGCTGTTCCTTCTTCATCGGAGAGTCAAAATCCTGGGGTCCCCTATCTAACAACACTTTAGAAGTTCCTTCTCCACATGACCTGCAGTGGTTCAGGAAGAAGACCCACTATATGCTCAAGAACGATTTGGGATGGATGATAAATGCTAGTGACGCTCAGCCCCTGAGAATTAAGCCCAAATAAAGGTTTTAATGACTGACCTGATTCCAATTTATATTTTTAAAAGCTGGTTATTATACCATATGAGATCTGAGATAATTTTATCTTCTTCCATATTTCCTCATTTATTTAATTTATTCCAGGGCTGTGAGTGGGATCGCAATCCGCAGAACAACCTCTTAGTCTATGACTCTTATCTTGGAAATAATTATATTTTAAGAGCTCGCAATAAGGTTAATTTAAATTGCTTCATAAAATTTAACAGAGTATTGAAATCTCTTGGCACATGATAATTCTGATTAGCTGCTCTTGTGAAGCCTTCATCTCCTCGCTTTGGTGGAATGCATTTCACATGCAACACTTAAATAGCAAAATTCTCCTTCGCATTAGACTGGTGATAGAAAGGTAGATACATGGGTGGAATTTTATCTGCCAAAGGGAGGTGTTACTCGGGTGCGTGCTGGGAGTGAAATCCCCTAAAAGTGGCATCGGGTCCCCCAGGTGGGTTTGCAGGCGAGTGGGAAACCCCCTTTGGAGTTGTCGATTAACTCATTGTCATATGCAAATAGATCATTAGCTAGTTTTTTTTTAAACCAGCCATTCTGGCTTTAACAGCCAGTGTTCTGTTGAAGGGTCAAGAGGACTCGAAACATCAACTCTCTTCTTCTCCGCCGATGCTGCCAGACCTGCTGAGTTTTTGCAGGTAATTCTATTTTTGTTTTGGATTTCCAGCATCCGCAGTTTTTTGTTTTTATATTATTTTTGTACCTATTTCCTGACTGGTTAATGGCTCAGCAGTGTCAGCCAGGCAAATGCACAGCAGGAGTGATTCTTCAGTGAAACTGGTAGGCTGTGAGGCCTTTGATCAGTGAAACTGGAGAGCTACAGCCATGGCTAGGTGAAAGGCATGCTTTTCTGAGAGAGTGGTTTCAGTGCTTGACAGGTGATTGCAGTTTGCCTGTGTTACATTTCCCTCACCTTGATTTGCTCTTCCCTGCTATCAGCCTTCACCACAGCTTGGGAGCAACATACACCAGCTCTACTTTGCACCTCTGATGAGGAACACAAGTAGACCAGGAACATCAAATGGCAGCACCAACAACATCCCCCTTCACAGGGCAGAGGGGATGGACTCAAAGACCCAGCTCCAAGGAGGTGAAAGCCCCCTCCCCCACAACACAGGGTCTACAGGCAGAGGATCAGCTCTCTCGACGCGTCTGAACACCAGGACCTCAGGAGGATAAGGCTCTCCTGGCAGGTCGCTGGAACTAGATGCATTGCCAATGTCTGTCAAGGTGCATGTCACTGGGGGTTGGGGGGGGGACTAAGTTTTGAAAATTCCACTCAGGGTATCTAATTTTAGATATCATTAAGTAGAATCACAGATAATGTTTCTAAATTCCCCAGGTAATGAAAAGATATCCTGGGTGGAACATTAAGGGCACAGGGGGTGGGGTGGGGGTAGCGAATGACATCCCCCACCCCCACCCCAGAAACAACGTTGGCGTGGAGCATGCCCTGTAACCATAAAGCACTTTGAGGCAGATTAACGAGGCCAAGTGCACCCCTCAGTGTATATTCAGGGTCAATTGACTTGATAACAAGCCTAATTGGTTATTTATTTGAATATGGCGCTGCCGATTTCAGGGCCCAGCCGCTCCCCATGTTATGGGACTGGGCTCGGAGGTGGGCAGGAAGGTAGTTGGGCGGGTGTCAGCTCTTTTTAACATGCCCCCCACCCCCGCCGCTGACCCCCACAGGAAACACGCCCATGAAACATAGCGGGGGCAGGTAAAATTCAGCCCTTTGTTGCTGAAAGCTGCAGCATGAGCTTAGAAACATAAAAGTAGACATCAGTCCTCCTTGCGGCCTTTTTACAGGCATGGAGCTGAGGCTCGCAATATGGGCCAGTTTCGACCAGACACCCATTGGAATTAAGGAAAATGTGGCATTGTGGATGTGGAATTGGCTCAGGAATAGGAAGCAGAGGGTGGTTTCTGTGCTGTTCCCCAAGGGTCGGTTTTGGGTTGCTTGCCCTACCTTATGAGGAGGTCTTGTAGTGCAGTGGGTAGTGTTCCTGCCTCTGAGCCAGAAGCTTCAGGTTCGAATCCCACTCCAGGACTTGATGGCTGAGGGAGGTATGTTCATAACCCGGCCGAACAGGTTGATTATTAACCCGCAAATCCTTCCAGCACACACCCATGGCAGGCAGTAAGAGTGGGAGAGACTCCTGGTCAGCCATGTGATGGAAAGAAAGTCCGATCTTCTCCTATCACTATCCATAGCTCCAGACTACAATGTGAAAGTGCATTTGCCACAGCAACTCTGACTCCCTGAGTGAACTGTAACACTCCCCACTCTTTCTTAGAGTCAGGTGTAGGGAGCAGCATTATAAGGCTTTCAGACGATGGGTGGGCAAGAAGGTAAGGTAGGGGAGTGGGTGCCACCCCATAATAGATAGCGATGAGGATAGTTACAGGCTTTGGAATGGCAGACAGGATGGTGAAATGGGTAGAATTGTGGCAGTTGGAGTTCAATGTGGAGAAGTGCGAAGTGAAATGATGCACTTTAGGAGGACTAATACGGAAGGAGAGTATTCTATAAATAACACAAGTGTGGGTGAGCAGAGAGCCCTTTGTGACGAAATGCTCAAATCCTTAAAAGTGGCAGGGCAAGTTGAAAGGGTGCTTAAAAAAAGCGTGTGGGTTGCTTGGGGGTTATAAATAGTGGAGTAGAATAGAGAGTAAAAAGATTGTGCTAGAATGCAAGGTGATGACTTTCAATAGGGAACTGGATAAGCATCTGAAGAGAAAGAAATGCAGAACTGGGGGGAGAGGGTGATGGAATGATTGCCCTTTCAGAGAACTAGCTCAGATACGATGGGCAGAATGGTCTCCTGTGTTATAACCATTTTGTGGTTTTTCTGAGCAACAAAAAAGCTACTTGGTTTAATTTTGGGAAATAAATGTATGCAAATAACTGGAATGAAAGTGGAAGTATAATTATGAAATAACGAATTCAACATGAGTTCACTGTCAGAATAGAAAAGGAGAGGGTGTTGGACTGGAAAACAGGCAAAGTTCACTGAGGTAAGCTGAGATTTGGCTCTAATAGACTGGCCAGAGAAGTTAAAGTGAGGAAATTGTCCAATATGAATTGCAGAGGGTGTGAAATAAACATATTTATACAAAGTAAAAAGGAGTGATCAAAAAATTCAATACAGATTAAAACTAAGCGGAAATGTAATGGGCAACTGTTCAAAAAAAATTAGTATTGACAAAATAAAATGGGCTGAATTGTGCCTGTTATCAGATGCAGGAGACGTGATTCATAATCTCCCCCTCCTGTTGAGGCAGGCGGCACCCGAACTTCACGGAGTTAAAGCTGTACAGCGCATGGGGCAGCCCAGACCTGCTATCCTGGAACTTCACAGGAGTCACATTCGACTCGAAACGTTAGCTCTGTTTCTCTCTCCGCAGATGCTGCCAGACCTGCTGAGTTTTTTCCAGCACTTTCTGTTTTTAGGTCAAATTACCTCCTCCTGTGCTGTAAACATCTAAGGGGAGAATTTTCTACCCGTCCGGGGGGTGCTGAGTAGGACCGGGCATGGGCGGGGGGCAGAGGGAGAGTTGGGGCCTGCGCTGGTTGGTGTGTGAACGTGAAAGAGCGCAGAAACCTCCCTGAGGCACAGGGCTGCATGTCCCCTAATATGAATTTTATTTAAAATTTTAATTAAAGTTTAAAAACCTTCATGAAACCTCGTCCCGCCCGTGGATGAGGTTCCATGAACAATGCGAAGGCCGCCTGGGCTCTTCACCTGCCCACCACCAACCTTAAGGTTGGACGGGCAGCTCTGTTAATAATTTTAATTGATATTTAAATAGCCTTAATTGACCTTTGACAGTTCGGCGGGCGCACAGCCGACTCCAGAGTGCGCCCACCGAACGGAAGATCTGAATGATGCGCGGTGACATCGGAACACACGCCTGACATCACCGCGCGTCACTTTACGCATTGGAGAGTGGGGCCCACCCCCACATGCTGACCCGAAGATTCAGGCCTAAGCGTTATCCGCACTTGAGCTTGTTACCAGGAGTCAATTCACCAGGTTCAAAGTTTAATTGTTTCAGCAGCAGAAATATTGATCCACCAATGGGATTGTGGTGTGCTACTTTTGGATGGTACAGTGGAGTTTGAAAGTAAATTTCCCTTTGTAAAAAAGGTGGTCAATAATCCACCCTTAAAAACTTTTATTGTTAACAACTGTTCCCACTTCAACTAACCCAGCACTATCTTGACATGTTATTTCTAACATTACAGCCTTACTGAAAGAGACTGACCAATTACCGGTGAACGCATCTTTAGATCTTAACCAATGATTGATTCCAGAATGATGTGTCTTATTTTCCAGACCATAGAAAAGATGATTGACATTCACTAAAGAAGTTTAATAAATACCACTGATAGCTGCCAGTTACAGTGGCCTCACAGTTACTATTTCTACTATGGGACATCTTTAGTAACTGTGCACCCAGCAGTGTGCATTGATATAATGTTTTTGAGAATGATGCACGTGTGCAGAAAGCCATTGCCCCTATTATCTTTCAGAAGTCGAGCACAGTTAACTAATATTAATTATTAAAATGTGGTGATCACCAATGGTGTGTGAATGATAGGGTTTTAACTTGCTGAATGAACCTGACTACACTGTAATACCTGTAACGTGGATAATACTTAGTCCTGAATAACGTTTATGAAGAACAGTAATCTAGCAGGTATTCTCTGATGGCTGCTTTAAGCAAACTTGCATGGGAACACCACCACCTGCAAGTTCCCCTCCAAGCCACATGTCATCTTGACTTGGAACTTTATCACTGTTCCTTCACTGTCTCTGGGTCAAAATCCTGGAACTCCCTCCCTGACAGCACTGTGGTTGTGCCTACACCACATGGACTGCAGTGGTTCAAGAAGGTAGCTCACCACCGCCTTCTTAAGGGCAAATAGGGATGGACGATAAATACTGGCCTAGCCAGCGATGCCCACATCCCATGAACCAATATTTTAAAAAGTATTGCGTTTGTTACCTGAATTCCAACATTAGTCCATCAGCTTAAACTCACTATTGTCTATGACTTTTGCTCCATTTGAAAATACAGTTTTGCCTTTTGCAAGGTGGAATTCTGTTTTTGCTAAGTGCTCTTGGAGTGTGTGGAAAGTATTATGCATCAAATTTTTCCTCATTGTGGCACTACCGGAGGTTGTCATGATGTAGGACCTCAGTTTTGTGATTTAAATCTTTTGTGTCATTGATGTCGAATTGCTCTGTAATGATATGATGATGCCGATCCTCTGCTTAGCCATCATCATTGGAGAGACTCTGCTCTTTCTCTGTTACTATGGTTGTGTTTGGGTGAACAACAAGACAGGGGACAGCCAATAAAATGGAGGTGGTTAACGTGGGCTTGACTGCTTCAGTACAGTGTTCCAGTCCTTTCACCTCACTGAAACAAATTGGGATTTGTGTAATTACACTCTATCAAACTGTTGACACACTTTGTTTAAAGGGTTAAGATGTTGCTCGATATCATTTACTTTCGAACAATCCTTTGCGGATGTTGTGACCTACAATATCTCCCGTTCCTCACAATTATAATTCACATCCATATGTTTAGATTATTCCAAGGCATTTCCTTTCTGTAACCTGTTCCATTGCACCCCAATCGCCATCTCCCTCCTCCCCACCAACGCCCCCCCCATCACCCGCCAGCAGTATTCTCCGCTCCCAAGGTTTTGGTCTCTCATACCCTTCCTCCCCACTCCTTGGTTGACAATGCCTTCAGTTGTCTAAGTCCCACTTTCTGGAATTCCCTTCAATATCCTCCTCCGCCCCTCCCTCTCTTCAGGGAAACTGGGTGACTTGGGCAGGCAGTGATCAGAGATGCGGGAGACGTTGGCGGCTGGAGAGGAAGGCACAAGCAACAACAACTACAACTTGTGTTTACATAGCACTTTTAACTTCATAAAATGTCCCAGGGTGCTTCACAGGAGGGTTATCAAAGAGGTGTAGGGAAGCAACAATTGGGGCGGGGGAAGGGAGAAGTCGGCGGGGGGGGGGGGGCGGTGGGGGGGTGGGGGCTGGAGGTCAGGATGGCAGGGGGAGGGACGGAGACCAGGGGCCTGGAATCTTGGGAGCAGCAGCAGCGATCGAGATGCTGAATGTGACAAGTACTCAGCAATTTTATAGTTTGTTTTCCTTGTGGCTCATGGAAAACCAAAGCTGCAGTGGGGTCTTGAACAGGCATCAGGCCCCTTAACTCGAGATGCGAAGAAGCCAACACTTGCTGCAGGCGTGGGTTAAAGGACGCTTCATTGATCCTTACCCAATATGCACACCTCTTCCCCGCCATTTTGTTGACTTAAAAGGCTACCTACCGCACCTGAAAAATGGATGCTACACAAATCAATTTGATCCACTGCGTATTTGGGTGGAAATTTTGTTAATTTTATCTTGTTAAGTATGTTTTGCAAGATAATATAAATTATATATTTAATAGGGACTGGAGGGGAAGATGTAGTGTAAAGGGTTAATGTAAATAGGCAGTCTACATCAACAATGATGTAAGATCATTTGAAAACAGAGTATGCTGAGAGATAGCTCTATGTGAAGCCTCGTGCTAAGCCTTATCCTGTACATAGTTAGAAGAATGTTTACTAAAAGATAAAGTTTCCAAAGTTGCCTCCAGCAGCCTCTATCGATCCTGACCAAGGACAACCTGAGCTAAAATCTACAATGATGATAACAGATGTTTGGTTGGTGATTCAGGGAATTTTCACTGTTGTGTCTCCCTAACCTCCAGCAGCTCTACAACACTCTGTGTTCCTCTATTTCTGACCTCTTGAGCAACCCTGATTTATAATTGTTCCAACATTGACAGCCATCCCTTCCTAAACTCTAGGATTGCCTCTCTAAATCTCTCTGCCTCTCACTCCTTTAACTCCAACCTCTTTGACAAGCTTTTGGACATCTACCCTGATATTTCCTTGTGTGGCTCAGTATCATGTTTTTTTCATAATGCACCTATGAAGTGCCTTGGGATATTTTATTATGTTAAAGGCACTATATAAATGCTAGTTGTTGTTGTTGCCATAAAGTAATTACAGTAGGAATCCAGAGTGATGAAAAGGGAAGAACCCCAGAGCACATTAACCAGGTGTTTTAAAATCAACATAAATATTTCATAAAGTAATACACCCTACATATATATTAATATAAGTATGTATACAGCTTCACCTCAATGGAATCGTACCAGCCATTTAGTGGGAGATAAAATGCTTTTTATTCAGCATCCTATTTCCTATTAATGAGAAAAGTCCATCTATTTTTGTAGCCTTTGATAGTATCCTTAGGATATTCAAAGGCAGTCACAGATCTTAAATAAAAAGCAAAAGAAATCATGCTTATTTTTAAGAATCCATTAGCAGCAAAGAGGGATTGAAACTTACAGATACCAAAAGCCAGGAATTGAATCTCCTTGCCGTTAAAGAATTTAAAAGAGAATAGAAAAGTCTATTTGTTTTTAACTCTGAAAATGTATTTCAGCAGTAATAGAATATTGACTACCACCGATAGAAATACATTTAACTTTATGAAACGCACAACAAATGCTGGGTCAATGGTTCAGAAAGGTCAGGGGGTATCCCATCTTCTTCATTTTAAATACCTGTGATTGTCCATCACTAACACAAACTGGCTTGATTTTAACTTAGCTGAGCAATAAATCTTTTCAAAGTGTAATCCCTTTGGCCACGTTGGGAAAATTCTAGTATTGTGTTCTTTTAGCCTGAAAACACAGAGGAAGACTTGCATTCATATAGCACCTTTAAGGACCACGGGCACCTTAAAGCCTATGCAGTACTTTGGAGGTGTAGTCACTTTTGTACTATAGGAAATGTGGCCGCTGATTCGCGCACAGCGAGATCCCACAACAGCAAAGAGATAAAGGCCAAAAAAAAAGCTTTCCACCTCTCCTCAGTTCCATAAAAGAGTCATGTTGGACTCAAGACATTAACTCTGTTTCTCTCTTCACAGATGCTGCCAGACCTGCTGAGCCTTTCCAGCACTTTCTGTTTTATTTTAGATCTCCAGCATCTGCAGTATTTTGTTTTATTTATATAGTGACCATATAATCTATTTTTTGTGTTGATGATTCAGGAATAAATATTGGCCAGGGCACCGGGGAGAACTCCCCTACTCTTCTTTGAAATAGTACCATGGGACCCTTTATGCCCACCTGAGAGGGCAGCCAGGGCCTCTGTTTAATGTCTTATCTGAAGGGCCACACCTCCGCCAATGCAGCACTCCCTCAACGCTGCACTGGAGCATCAGCTGAGATTTTTATGCTCACTGGAGTGGGGCTTGAACCCACAACCTTCCAACTCAGAGGCAGAGCGTTGCACACTGAGCTGTGGCTGCGGCACTGAGTGAAAAGTTAGGAGCATCTCCCCAATGAAGGGTAAATCAGAGGACGGTTCAAACCCTACATCCCCTTGAAAGAAAGAGCTTACACATGCCCAGAACCTTTCCCATCCCAGGACAGTGCCATTGGATTTAATAGCCGATTTGTGCTGAATTAACCCTCCTCTCTGACTGAGAACTAAAACTATCCCCAGTGCTACTGGGCACAGTCAACTATGTGCTTTGAGAATGTACAGAATGTGGCAGCTTAGTTGCACACAACCAGGTCACAAAGAACAATGGGATTGCATAGAATGTACAGGAACAGGGAATTCTGGCCAACTGGTCTGTGTTAGTATTTTCACCTCATATAATCCCCCTCCTAGTTAAATTACCTTCTCTCCTATTCCCCCTATACCCCTCACATATACAACAAGTGTCCCTCAATTGCTTAAGCGCTATCTGCTTCAACCCCACCATGACACAGTGAGTTCCACACCCTCACCAAGTTCAGTGTAATGATAAAAGGCCAGATATTCTGTTTCGATGGTGCCGGGTGGGTGATTAGATGGTGGTCAGGCCACCGGAAAACTGCCCTGCTCCTCCTTCATGTCACATGAGAGGACAAAGGTCTTGGTTTAACGTCTCACCTGAAAGATCGTACGACCCACACAGCAGCATTGACTGTGTTTTTGGATGGAGATTGCGGGGAGCATCAACATAGATCGTGCGCTGAAGTCTCAGGATTGTGATTTCTGACTCAGAGGTGACCCACTGAGCCAACTCTGATGTCTAACCGGTAATGATGTGCAACGTTGGCAGAGATTTCAAATCGAGTTTTCTCTTCACACAGCGAGTTGTTGTGACCTGGAATGTACTGCCTGAAGGGGAGGTGGAGGCGGATTCAATAGTAACGTTTAGAAGGAAACTACCTAAGTAGCTGGAGGAGGGGGTAACAATTCCAGAGCCATGCGGGAAGAGCAGGAGAGTGGGATGAATTGGATAGCTCTTTCAAAAAGCCAACACAGCCACAAAGGGCCGATCCAATGATTCAGTAAGTCTTCTCATTGAAGCATGGTTCAGGGTAATTCAAGGGAAAAGTGCTGAATTTTTTAATTTTGCATCAAATTTAAGTAAAAAAGATAATTTATTGCAATTAAAGCAGCCAGGCAATGTTTCTTTCAGTTCTATTTAGTAGACACTGCTGCAGGTATTCCAGTACTACATGAGGGATCATGTGGAAGCATTTACCACACAGGCAGCTAAGCAATTATTTCTATCCAAAAATATTCTTCTAATCGATTAGTTGGTGTTAAGTAATCATCAGCCATGTAAATCTCATTATATGGGTCTGAACTGAAACTTAACCAGCCATTCCCTCTGCCTCCAAAATACAGTGGCAGCACTGTGTACCATCGCCATGATACTCTGGAGCAACACACCAAGGCTCCTTCGACAGCACCTTCCAAACCCATGACCTCTACCACCTAGAAGGACAAGGGCAGCAGACACATGGGAACACCACCATCTGGAAGTTCCCCTCCAAGTCAAACACCACCCTGGCTTGGAACTTTATCGCCGTTCCTTCACTGTCGCTGGGTCAAAATCCTGGAACTCCCTCCCTAACAGCACGGTGGGAGTACCTACACCACATGGACTGCAGCGGTTCAGGAATGCAGTTTATCAAGGATAAATTAGGGGTGAACAATGAATGCTGGCCTTGCAAATGATGCCCACATCCCATGAATGAATTAAAAAAAAGAAATGTTATAAAAAATGAAGGAAGTAATCATGCAAAAATTAAAACTAAAATTGATACGCTTAAACATGCTAATAATGTGGCTAAACGGTTGTTATTATTAGTGGGAGGGAGAGAGATTAGTAGAAGATGGAGATCAGGGAATAGTGCCCTCCCTAATGAAATCAATTACTCTCAAAATCACAGAAGCACTGTGGGATGAAAAAGAAGAGAATTTTATTTTTAAAGAAAACATAGCAGACATTTATCTTACCCTGCTGGCAAGAGGGGAGCAGAGGTGAACATTAAGAGCATCTTGCTGAGTTGCTTTCACTGTACTAATGTGCTTGAATGTGTATTTTTTCTCAAAAATTAATAATTAAATTGCCACTGGAATAAAATTGTGAGGTATTTCAGTTGCTGCCAGTGTCTTTTAATGAGGCAGGTTTCCGCATTCAGTGTACAAATCTATGTTTACAGAGATGGAATTAGTGGCACACGTCTACTGCATTCGCTCAGAAGTATATTTATGTTTTGCTTGACATTTATAAAATTAACACATTTCAGATATGCTGGGTTCTGATTAATTACAGAATATAAATCAAGCTTCTGGCAACCTTCAACTTGAAGTTAATTATGTTGTGAGCAGGTTTTTAAGAACTATATACAATGGTCACAGGGGCAGATCCTCCTATAATTAAGATTGATCTTTACTGACGCTTCATTCCTGGATTGCAGATCTCACGTGTTTAATTTTTTTTTAACCAGTTGTCAATCCCCCTTCTTTCCAGAACACTCTCCAATTCTTACATCAAGTTATATCAAGTCTACTATGCAGGAAGAGGCCATTCAGCCCAACTGGTCCATGTTGACGTATATGCTCCTCACCTTTCTTCATCAAACCCCATCAACATATTCTTCTACTTTTTTTCTTCCTCATTTGCTTGTCAAGCTTCTCCTCCAAGGCACCAATGCCATTGCCTCAACTACTCCCTGTGTTAGTGAGGTTCACATTCTAACTACTCTCTGTGTGATCACAAAAGAAACTAGCTATAAAAGAGATGATGTGGTCATTATCACATATGCTGGTTGTGGGACAAAAACAAAAGTTGCTGGAAAAACTCAGCAGGTCTGACAGCATCTGTGGAGAGAGAAACAGAGTTAATGTATCGCGTTCATAAGACTCTTCTTCAGAACAGCTCTGAAGAAGAGTCTTATGGACTTGAAATGTTAACTCTGTTTCTCTCTCCACAGGTGCTGTCAGACCTGCTGAGTTTTTCCAGCAATTCTTGTTTTTGTTTCAGATTTCCAGCGTCCGCAGTATTTTGCTTTTATTGCTGTTTGTGGGAGCTTGCTGTTTGCAAATTGGCTGCTTTGTTTCCTGCATTACCACAGTGATTGGGCTTCAAAAAGTACTTCATTGGCTGGAAAGCACATGGAAATGCTTGGTCATTGTGAAAAGTGCTGTATAAATGCATGTCTTTCTTGCTTCCTGTTAAAGAAGTTTCTACAATTGGATATATTGACTATCTTATACTTAAGGTCCTTAGTTTCTGAGTCCTTTACCAGTGGAAGCATCATCTTACGTCTCCCCTTATCCTTCAGCATTTTAAAAGCTCTTGCAGAGAAATGATTCCATGGGCGCTAGCAATCTTCGGGTACCATGCCCTTTCATCATGTGTGGACACAACCGGGGAGTGCTGCCAGGCTGCGTCGCTGGCAGAGCAACACAGAGAAGCTTGTTCTTCTTGCTGAATGCTGAAAGACACACAATTTCCACCTGGTGAGTGATTAGAAGCAGGAATCCTGGCTGATTACTGTCTGCCCCCAGCCCCATCCCTTCCCCTCCCCACAGCCAAACAGGTGCTGAAACCAATCTCACTCAAACAGGTCAATTAATCCAGCACAAACTGGAGATCAAAGCCTGCATTTGACTTTTGTTGGCAAAGATTGGAATCACACTGGGCACTGAATTATACCCAGGCTTCGGGAGAGGTTGGACATATGAATTCCTAGCTCAAGAGGAACCCTCAGGGTCCCAAAGCACCACCTGTTAAAGGCTAGACAACACTTACACCAAGTTTGGCAGAATTCATGTAGAAATCAACTCGCTCACAGTTCCAACATTGTAAAGAACGCAGGTGGTGTTAGCTCTAACACATGCTCTGTGCACCACCACAGAAGCACATTTAAACAGGCAGTCTGTCAATTGATATTAAGCTTGGCATCTCTGGAGCACTGATACCAACAGAGCACACAGAATCAGTGGCTGGTGCCACTTCACATTCATCTCTGCAGCTGGACAGACACGCCCTGTCATTACAGGAGTGTTAATCCCTGGATTGCGTACAGTTGGGAGCTTCTTGGACAGTAGGTTAAAAGATATTCCTGCAGACCAAACATTCTAACCTCTGGGACTAGACAGTTGTGTCTTACAACAGTGAGGCTTTCTGTCAGTTTTATACAGGCCTACTGAACTGACAGTAGTGAATGTGGTATCTGTGAGCGCTGGGTATGGGGCAGTGACCCTTACCCATATCAACATAGCCTGGAACTACAGTCCCACATCTGGGTGGAAGAGAAACTTTGGCCATGGAGGAGGTGGGGAACAGAGCTGACTGAGGGCAGGATTGGAAGGCTGCAATTCATGAGGAAGGGGCAGGGAAGACAAGAAGCCCCTATGTTCCCAAGTCTGCATTAGACCATGAGACATAGGAGCAGAAGTAGGCTATTCGGCCCATTGAGTCTGCTCTGCCATTCAATGAGATCATGGCTGATCTGCTAATCCTTAATTCCACTTCCCTGCCTTTTCCCCTTAACCCTGGATTCCCTTACTGATTAAAAATCTGTCTATCTCAGTTTTGAATATACTTAACAATCCAGCCTCTACAGCCCTCTGTGGTAAAGAATTCCACAGATTAACAACTCTCTGAGAGAAGAAATTCTCCTCATTGCTGTCTCACTCTGAGATTATGCCCTCTGGTCCTAGACTGTCCAACAAGAGGAAACAACCTCTCAGCATCTACCCTGTCAAGCCAAGAATCTTCTATGTTTCAATAAGGTGGCCTCTCATTCTTCTAAACTCCATTCAGTAGAGGCCCAACCTGCTAATCCTCTCCTCATAAGAAAATCCCTCCATACCTGGGATCAACCTAGTGAACCTTCTCTGGACTGCCTCCAATGCCAGTATATCTTTCCTGAGATAAGGGGACCAAAACTGTTTAGAAACCAGGACTAACTCCCCTGCTCTTTTTCAAAATACTGCCATGGGATTATACAGGGCATTGGTAAGACCACATCTGGAGTATGGTGTACAGTATTGGTCTCCTTATTTAAGGAAAAGTGTAAATTCATTTAGAAGCAGTTCAGAGAAGGTTTACTAGATTAATACCTGGAATGGGTGGGTTATTTTATGAGGAAAGGCTGGACAGGCTGGGCTTGTATCCACTGGAGTTTAGAAGAGTAAGAGGCAACATCATTGAAACATATAAGATGCTGAGGGGACTTGACAGGGTGGATGTGGAAAGGACATTTCCTCTTTTGGGAGAATCTAGAACTCAAGGTCACTGTTTCAAAATAAGGGTCACCCATTTAGGACGGAGATGAGGAAAATAAATTTCTCTTAGAGGGTTGCGAGACTTTGGAATTCTCTTCCTCAAAAGGTGGTTGAGGCAGAGTCCTTGAATATCTTTAAGACAGAGGTAGATAGGTTCTTGATAAGCAAGAGGGTGAAAGGTTTTGGGGGTAGGCAGGAATATGAGATTAAAATCAGATCAGTCATGACCTTATTGAATGGCGGAGCAGGCTTGAGGGGCCGAGTGGCCTCACTCCTGCTCCTAATTCATATGTTCGTATGATCGTTTATGTTCACCTGAGAGGGCAGATGGTGTCCTCAGTTTAATGTCTCTTCCAAAAGACAGCGCCTCCAACAGTGCAGCACTCCCTCAGTACTGTACTGGAGAGTCAGCCTAGATTGTGCGCTCATGTCCCAGAGTGGGACTTGAACCCATAGCTTTGGCGTAAGACCACTAGGAACTGAGCCACACTTCTTGTGTCATTTATTCTAGACAGTGATCAGTTATCTTTCGCAGAATGTGTTGCATCTTGAAAGTAATTGTTTGACACTTATTAGAAAGATGAAACATGAGCCTGAGCTCTTTCTGAGTTATGTATTACACTTTTTGGGCAACAATTATCATAGGAGACTTACAAAAAAAATCCCTGACCAGCATAACTTAATCTCTCAAAATCAGCTTGTCTTACCTATTAATAAAAAGACAGGTTGATATTTTGAAAACTTTATGGAATATAATTGAGTCGTTCTTCAGTAGCAGCAGTGAGTATAGTTACCATGCTACCTGTTGAAAGCGCATTTTAAATGGGCAAGCTGACAGTGTGGACTTGGAATGAGAAAACAGAGCTATCACTGATTGTCCTGCTATCAATTTATTTGCATAAGCATTAATGAGTGAGAGCACTTTGTTGGATAAAAGCAGATCAGGGAAATTTCCGTGCTGTGTGAAGCAGGCAGCTGCTGGCAAGTTTCCAAACTGGGAATATCCTGACTAGCCTTTGGCTTTCAGCTCCCCTCAGTGAAAACAAATTTGCTAATGGGAATTCTTAAGCTCCAACCTCTAATTTTTAATCCACTTCGACCCAGTTTTCCTTCAGTTTCAAGCACGTCGTATTTGCTGAAAAGAAGAGACATGCTGTCGAAGCTTTTCATCTTGCACTCATCAGGACAGATGCAAGAGTGCCAAATTTCAAAGGGAGCAACAATTTATACTGCATGAGAAAAGGGTGCTGATTGCTTGGCAAGTTGGCTCTGATTGTCTTAGGTGTTGCATAGCATATTTATCCAACCCCAGAAGACTATTCCAAACTAACTTCCCATTCATACTCCCAAAACGGTCCCTTTGGATAGGTGCGCAAATTGAGAACAAACGCTGAGGAGTAGAGTGTGAAATTTTAACTCACTCAAAACCCACCCCCTTGCACAGATTTAAATTCAGGCCCCTACTGGTGCCTTCCCACAAGGTGGTAGAGAAAACTGATGGACCAACTCTGCTATTTGCTGGTGGTTTTACAATACTCAGACCTGGAATATTGTGAGCTGTCCTGGGCAAGATATTTTAGGAGGAATATATTGGCCTTGGAGGGAGTTCAGCGTGGATCTCCCCGGATGATACCTGGAGTCCAAGCGCTATCTCACAAGGAGAGATTCCACAAACTAGGCTTGCATTCCCTGAAGATTAGAAGGTTAATGGAAAATTTGATTAAAGTATTCAAGATATTAAGGGAACAGAGAGGGTAGATAGAGAGAAACTGTTATCACTGGTTGGGGAGTCTAGGGACGGGGGCCTGTGACTTGAGAACCAGCGAGAGCATTGCTTCACCGTTGTTAGGGAAGGCCCACTGAATTAAGTGCCATATAGGCACTTAACTGGAGAGTGATGTGCCTTCCCCAGGATCAAGGATCCAGGGATGGAAGTCCGGCCTGCCAAGAGCTGCTGACCAATCAGAGCTCTGTTGAAAGGCAATACAAACAGGGAGGTGGTGGCTGCTATGGTTATGACACCCACCCGAGACCTGGGACCACTAATGGAGTCCAGGCCACAGGTTTTTTTCATTCTTTTCACGGGACAAGGGCATTGCTGGTGAGGCCAGCATTTTTATTGCCCAACTCTAATTGCCCTTGAGTAGGTGGTGGTGAGCTGCCGCCTTGAGCTGCTGCAGTCCATGTGGTGTAGGTACACCCACAGTGCTGTTAGGAAGGGATTTCCAGGACGTTGACCCAGCGACAGTGAAGGAACGGCCGATATATTTCCAAATCTCGATAGTGTGTGACTTCGAGGGGAACTTCCAGGTGGTGGTGATCCTATCTGTCTGCTACCCGTGTCCTTCTAGGTGATAGCAGTTGTGGGTTTGGAAGGTGCTGTCAAAGGAGGCTTGATGAATTCCTGCAGTGCATCTTGTGGATGGTACACACACTGCTGCCACTGTGAATGGGTGCCAGTCAAGTGTGTTACTTTGTCCTGGATGGTGTCGAGCTTCTTGAGTGTTGTGGGAGCTGCACTCATCCAGGCAAATGGGGAGTATTCCATCACACTCCTAACTTGTGCATTGTAGATGGTGGACAGGCTTTGGGGAGTCAGGAGGTGAGTCACTCTCCACAGAATTCCTGGCCTCTGACCTGCTCTCCTAGCTACGGTATTTATATGGCTGGTCCAGTTCAGTTTCTGGTCAAAGGTAATCCCCAGTACGTTGATAGTGGGGGGATTCAGTGACAGAAACGCCACTGAATGTCAAGGGGTGATGGTTGGATTTTCTCTGGAGGGATGATGGAAGGGGATTCGCAGAGCGGGGGTTGTGGTGATGGTGGAGGGGGGGTTGGTCGGCAGCAAGGGAAGAGGATGGCTCTCAGTGGGTCCTTTCCTTCCCAATGCCGCTTTCCTTAATCAGGCACTGCTGTTGAATGAGGGTCCTCCCCCTCCGGGAGCCTATAAACTACCCCGCTGGAGTTAATACCAGCCGTGGCAGACTGAGGCCATTAAGACCCTCAATTCTCGGTGGGCTGGGAAGACCATCCACGAGCGTTCCTGTCATGGACTCACTCGTGACAGATGAGGGAATGTGGTGGGCTCCTCACCCATCACCTGCCCACCTGATTAAATGCCCCCTGCCGTCAAACTCAATAGGGGAGGGCATTAAATTCTGGCCCAGAGGCAGTTTAAAAATTAAAGCTAGACCTTGCAGGCGTGAAATTAGGAAACTTCTACGCACAAAATGTGGTAGAAATTTGAAACTCTCATTCGCAAACAGCAATTGACACTGGATCAATTGTTAATTTTAAATTTTAAAACTGAGTTTGATAGATTTTTGTTATTTTTTAAAATTTATTCATGGGATGTGGGCGTCGCTGGCTAGGCCAGCATTTATTGCCCATCCTTAATTGCCCCTGAGAAGGTGGTGTTGAGCTGCCTTCTTGAACCGCTGCAGTCCATGTGGTGTTGGTCCTGGGCATTTAATGTTAACCACATTGCTGCAGGTCTGGAGTCACATGTAGGCTGGACCAGGTAAGGACAGCAGATTTTCTACCCTAAGGGGTGTTAGTGAACCAGGTGGGTTTTTAATGACAATCGACAACAGCTCCATGGTCATCATGAGACTTTGAATTCCAGATTTTTAACTTAATTCAAATTCCACCATCTGCCATAGTGGGATTCAAACCCAGGATCCCCAGAGCATTACCCTGGGTCGCTAGTCCAGTGACAATTTCACCATGCCACTGCCTCCCCATGAAGGGAAATGGGGCAAAGGTGAGTATACAGAGCGCGGATCAGTCATGATCTCATTGAATGGCAGAACAGGCTAGAAGGTTAAAAGGCCTTCTCTTGTCCCTATGATCCTAGCATTAGCAGAAACTGCAAACAAACGGGGATGGGCAGCAAGTAAACAAAGAACATTAAAAAGCATTAATACTCTGGATGTATCCAGTGAGGAGCAGTGTTGGCAGGAAGTACAGGCCAGGAGATTGCAGGCCTAGTGTCCAACCCCTTGGTATTCCATCCATAATGGGGAAAAAAATCAGCAAAGTCCTGCTAATTATTTCTTGAACAAGTTTCAGTTTCAGGGCCCAAATGACAATCAGGGACCTGCCAACAAGACTTCATTGGAAATCACTGTTACGATAGTTTGTGCCCTGAACAAATTTTACACGTTCAAATTGCCCTCCTGGCAATTATCTCTTGAGGATCGCTTTTCATTTGGTATCCGAATCAATCTCAGTGGCCACAGATCGCTGCCAGGCTGTGTCCTTAAAAGTCTTAATTGTTGGAAAGTTCATTGCTGACAAAAATAATCAAGGTGCTGCCCATCAAACTCTGTGACTCATCATTTTCTTTCATTAAGCAAGACCACAGTGATCCGCCTTGGTTTGCACTGCTCCCATTCAGGTCCAACTTGCTGGATGTGATTTCCTGAAGCCATATCAAGTGTGAGATTAACATTTCCCCTCCCCCACCCTCTCCCCCACCCAGCTTCCCCCCGTCCACTCCTGCCCAACCCTGCACAACTGTTCACCTCTTGTAAACATCAACGGGCAATGGGTTTCAGTGAGTCACATCAAACGGCCATAGAAGATTCATGTCAGTAAATCTAGGAACATTTCTGACAGCAATTCACCAGCTTTATTTTTGATTGCTGACAAAGACTGGTTTCAGCACTAGCGGTATCTATACCACCCAATTACATTCAAGATGGTTAAATTCAAGAATATTAGATTCAAGATTGTGAGCTGTGTATTCACCAGTTTGTTGTACATATTATATATCTTGGAGCTATGAAGAGATGACACTAGTTTCTAAGTGTGCAATAGGTTTATTGACAATGCTTTAAAATATCTCTGCATTCACAAAATGTCTGTACTCATGCTTATCCCAGCCCCAGCTTTGAGGTCTTTCTGTGGTGTCTGATTAACTTAGCTCTGAGTCAACAATCAGGCTTAACCAATCAAGCACAATAAGCATCAGTTGTAACTCTTTCGAGTACAAACTTGTTTCCATCTGTTTTTCAGATGAAGTTACATTGTTTCATAGTTTACCAGTGTGAGATTTGAACTCTTGATCTTGGGGTTACAAACCCAGTACCATAACCACTTGGCACAGACTCACATAGTCAGACACAGAACAACTGAGCCAATGAATACTACAGTGAGCTGGTAATGTAGTAAGGCCAAAACATGTTTTTCTGATTACACATACAACTGGCGCACACCACTGACTCCACAACAACCACACCGACCTGCCTGTAATGTTGGTTATGTCACAGAGGCATGCACTGACAAAACAATAGGATGTTGAGCCAAAGAAAGCAACATCAGGAGAGTGCCCAAAAACTTATTCAAAGAGGTGGGCTTTGAGGAGGGTGGTGGAGGGTTTTTAGGAAAGAATTCTAGAATTTGGAGCCTGGGTATTTGAAGGCTTTTTTAAAGGGAGGAAATTGGATCTCAGACAAGAGGTTTGACAGGACAGAGATGCTGGAAGGGTTGAGAGAAATGCTGCTGACCAAGAGTTGGGTGTCAGCAGCACACATATTGTAATGACTAATGTCTCAAAAAGAGACCACTCTGAGTTGAGAAATTGATTTTGTGCCTTTATCCCCAATGCCTGGTTGAAATATTAAAATTTGGTTACAACTAACCTCTTGCATGCCTAGATCAACCTAATAAAACATCCCAGGGTGCTTCACATGTATGAGAATAAGATCACAGTGTAGATGAATCAGGAGAATTAACGGGAAAGATGGTGAGCATGGATGTGACAAAGCAAAGAAACTTTCATTACCCAGAGTGGTTAAGAATGTGGAACTTGCTACCACAGGGTTGAAGTAAATAATATAGATGCTTTTAAGGGGAAACTGGACAAGTATATGAGGGAGAAGGGATTAGAGGGTTACAATAGTAGATTTGGATGAGGAAAGATGGGAGGAGGCTCAAGTGGAGCATAAACACCAGCATTGATTGGTTGGGCTGAATGGCCTGTTTCTGTGCTGTACATCCTTTGTAAACGCACAGAGGGAGTTGTGTTGGGTAGGAGCTAAGCAGCTGAACCCACTGTTTGAGAACCGCTATTGAGTGAGGAATGTAAGAAGTGACTGGAATAGTGTTACAGCACTGTCAGCTATGGACTGGATGTATGACTGGAAGAGATTGTAGAGGTTGGGTTGGGACAAAGCATTGGAGAGTTTAAAAATGGGAGCAAGACATTTTGAATTGAATGCATGTTGAGACAAGGAGCCACTAGATGTTAGTGAATAGAGGGATGATGGGAAAGGAGGGCAAGGATGATGTTAAACACACATTGAGTCAGAAACAGGCCATTTGGCCCAGTTGGTCTATGCTGGTATGCTCCATGCTGGCCTCTTCCCACTCCTCATTACCTCAACGTATCAGCACATCCTTCTAATTCTTTAACAAGAGATCATACGACATAAAGAAATTGGCCCTGAGGCAACAGGATAAAATACTTCACGGGGCTTGACAATGAATATGAGCAACAGCAGCATTGGACGAAACACAAACTGGTCAATGCTACACTTGAAGAAGAGCAAGCCCCCACAAAAACCGAACGCTGCTCATCCACTTGTTGCAAATTGCAATAAATGCATACATTTAGTTACAAATGCAGCTTATCTCAACAATTGTTTCCAGCACATTTCCAGATCTCAAACATCCAATTACAAAGTCTATTTTTCTTCAGATGTGACAGTTGGTCAACTCTATGTATAAATCTGCTAGCCATTGGTAGCTAAGGCAAGAAGTGAATGCCATGCACCTGGCCCTTACTCCCATGCTCCTGGCCAGGTAAGTCACAGGGAAAGGTTTTTACAGGAAATCCTTGATTGATTCCAGTATCCAGAAAAAGATTTGGAGTAACTGTTAACCCACAGACAGATTGATAAAACTAAGAAAGCAACAAGTCAGTTCTGCTAATCAGTTAGCACTTGATGTTGTCGAAGTTGCTCTAGTCCACGAGGAGAAGAGGCCGTCTATTGTTTTTTGTTTCTGTTTGTGAGCTTAGGAGCATAGGGAACTCTACTTTCCTGCCTGTTTCCTGTAGCCTTTGACTCCCTTGTAGTTCGAGCATCTGTCTGTAACATATAGTGTTTTGAGGTATAAAACCCTTCTCATTAAAATCTCTAAGTTCCGAATTCTTAATTTCTAACACTGCTGTCCCTCAGTTGTGCCTGACCTAACAATGTATGAATATCTAGCATTAATGAATCAAGTAGAATTTTTTAAACAAGATTTTACATATGCTTAAGAAAAAACAGTGAAGATAACATGGAAGTTCCCTATCCCTCAAGTTCCCACAATGCCTTTCGCTTCTTCTATCTTTGAAGTGATATTGAACTGTGTCCAGAAAAATCATGCCACAGAAAGCAAGTTTGTGTCAACAAACATTCCAATTTTCCAACTCCACACTTCTCTGTATTCCAGAATCCCTTATTTGGAGATAGCCCAAACTGATCTCTTCCATTGGCTTAGGGTGCAGGCAATCTGATGTCACCCCACCTCTGTAACTAGAGTCATGTAGGCTAAAGACAAATGTCCATCCCTTGTTTCCTGGGCCCCCGGAGTTTATATTCCATTGCAAACAAATGATACATCCTTTAGATACAGAGTGCCAATGTATGAACAAAGTCACATCCTCTTGTCAATAGTATACCTATCGTAAACATTCACATCAACATACTCTAACCCATTCCCACAAATGCTAAAGCCATTAAGAACAAATGTTAAAAACATTTCCTATCATAATGTCAGAACAGGGAGAAAAGTTTCCCTATAATACTTTATACTCTACAGATATGTTTAATCAATTAAATCAATACACGGTTTTGTTTAAAGATAGTGTCATTCTCAGTTCAAGCTACTTTTCTGCCATTTCTTCAAATATAGAGCTGCTGAATCCAGAGTCTCAAGCAATTTAAAGTCATAAAACCATTCTGTGTAGTTTCTCACAAGCAACATTGCCTGTGCTGTCCCCAACTAGCAGAAATTCAAACTGAACCATTTAAAAGGTGAATAGCAATAAAATCCATAGATGTTGCAGACCAGCATCAAACCTTAAAAATTCATAGTATTATCAAAATCTTACATGTCTAACTCAGCACTAAGCACCCAGCCTCCAAAGGTCTCTGTAATAGAGAATTTTAGAGATTAATGACCCACTGAGAAAATAAATTCCTCCTCATCTCTATTTTAAACGGAGACCCCTTTTTCTGAAACCATGCCCCCTAGTTCTAGAGCCCCCCACAAGGGGAAACATCCTCTCAGCATCTACCCTGTCAAAGCATTACCTGAAACTGACAGAAATACCTGTGAATCTCAAGACGGTTTCCTACACATGATTTGGAATCAACCGTTTTTTAAAAATATGCAATTGAAAACAAATGAGCCTGTGCGTGGATTTCAGATTATACACATTATGACTAGAGGTCATTACTGCTTTCCTTTGTAAGGGAGATGTACTTTTCTGCTCATTACAGGCTCCATAATAGAAAATTAGCAATCAGATTTCTACAGTGAGGAGCTAATGGCTTCATTATAATACGACTGCCATTCTATTCAGCTCTTCAGTCAATGAATAGGGACATTTTATAGCTGAATTTCAGTTCATCATAAGTGGGTTCCATTATTTATCCAAAATTGAATGACCCTTTCCTCCCTCCCTCAGCTCTGTGATATGTTTCATCGTTTCCGCATCTTCTTTCTGTTAGAATACATGTCTCTGTTCCTCCCTGTTGGCTAATACTTATCCCTAATTCATACATCTATAGGCTGGACAGCTGAGTTTAGCCAATTGCCAAGTGGGGACTTGCGGAGGATTTTGTTTTGTTCTTTCATGGCATGCGGGTGTCGCTGGCAAGGCCGACATTTGTTGCCCATCCCTAAACCCCTAAACGCTGAACTGAGTGGCTTGCTAGGCCACTTCAGAGGGGCAGTTAAGAGTCAACCACGTTTCTGTGGGTCTGGAGTCACATGTAGGCCAGACCAGGTAAAGACGGCAGATTTCCTTTCCTGAGGGGTTAGGATGGGGGTTATTAACTGCAATTGATGATAGTTTTCGTGGTCCTCTCTCAGATTAGCTTTATAATATTTGTTAGGAAATAGGGATAGTTTAAGTTATATTTGTATTTTTTGCATTGATTTGTACTTCTGCATCTGTGTCTGAAGAAAGATCAAATTGAGTTTTAGTTTCACTTTAAAAAGGTGCCTCATTTCTAATGAGGTTTACCACTCCTAACGCAAAGGTAAATAAACAAGGTAGATGCATTCAACTGTTGCCTAGGAACAGGGGGTCAGAGAGGCAGGTCCCTCCCACAGACACAGAAGAAGAAAGACAGCAGTTTGTTTTGGAAGCTGTGGAGTTCAGCTGGTTTTTGAAAGTTGCTGCCAGGAGAGACTATAGCAAAGGGGACAGATAGACAGTCCCAGGCTAAAGAAAATCCCCCAAAATCCAGGGTAGTGAAAGAGGGGAAAGTCCCAAGCAGACCTTCTAGTCAAAGGAAGGATAAGAACCTGGAAAAGGTCCTGTTAAGTGAACTTAATAGTGAGGGACAGAGAGAAAGGCTCCAAGCTTCAGATTTAAAGAGACAAAAACTGCAGAAAGCAGATTTAAAGCAAGAACAGCTTGCAAGAGGCAAGAAGGTCCAAAGAGACAACTGAAGGTCTGTAACTCTTTGCTATGAGCATGTGAAGCAATGGGGTACTGTTGATGGCTGAGCTAGTGAGAGAGAGTGCATGGAAGAAAGCTTGAACCCAGGGGAGAGGAACATTGGAAGGAGAGTTTGAACCCTTGTGGAAGGCATCTGAGAGAAAGCCTCAGTTTGGGAGAAGATTCTAAGGCGATTTCTTAGAAAATGGAGATTGGAAACCCTCAGGTGAAAGACGGAGTGCAGTGAGACTGGTTGGCTCACGCTGTGACAAGTCTCTGAGGGGAGTTGAGGAGAGATCCATATTATCTGATTAAAGTGGCATCTGTCACTTGGTTTCAGAGTCTGGTGTGTCTGACCACAGGGTGCCTATTGGTACATGGACTGTGTACTTACTTGGAGTGTAAGATAGCTTTTGTAACTTGTGTTATCCTTTACAAATCTATATATACCTGTAAAGGTATAGCTGTGAGTGAAGGAGTATTGTAATATAGTTCATCTTTTCTTGTTTAATAAATGTTTTATGCTTTTGTTAAAAGTTCATTAGCTGACTCTGGTGACTGTTCAGTAGCCCTTCTCCACGTATCTAAAGAGACAAAATAAACTGGGTTTACTCAGGGGTCAGGCTTGTCCAGGGGTAACCTCACCTGGAATAACATATTCCAGATGAACTAATTGAATTTAAATTCCACTAGCTGCCACGGTGGGATTTGAACCCATGCCCACAGAGCATTAACCCCGGCCTGTGGATAACTAATCCAGTGACATTACCAGCACACCACCATCTCCCTGTAATCAGTGACCCTTCTTGGCACAGTCAGCTGGACTTTCCATTGAAACACCGCCTGAGATCAGCTGGGATTGCCGCGGTTGTGTGGGGTCAACTCTATCAATGTCTCACTGACCGGACCTTGAGTTCCCTCCTCCGCACCCCATGCTCATGCTGGGATCACCCATGACCCTCATTTCCACAGTATCAGGTAGATGCGCAAGCCTCTTTACCCTTACCTTGCTCCCTGGAACTTCCATTCCTGGTAGACTGTAGGGGAAAGATTAGAGACTGGAAGGCCCCCCCCAAATTCTTCTAATGGAGGTAGAGGGTCCAGTAGACCCATTTCCATCCCAAAGCCTTATCTGTTAGGCTTTCATCTGGTCCCTCACCACCTGCTTTGCTGCAGTGGCATCTCTGCTGCACCAATATGGGTATTTTCCAATGGCGGGCTTCTCTTGGGGGTTACGAATCCTTGTGAATGCAGTTGGGATTAGGATTGGGATTGGGATTGGGTCAGTGTGGAAGGGTGAGGGGAGTTTAACTTTCCCACCAAACTCTTTATAAACATTCTTTTCAGGAAAATAAAATTTGCAATGTTAGAAAGAGAAGTTTTTATATACATTGCTTGTTAGTCGTGTAATTTTGCACAATATTGCAATCACCAGCCTGAGGTAGTGAAAACCTTTATAAACATATTTAAATACTTGATTGATAATCCAAATCAAGGTAGCAATGTGGCTAGTAACAAATTACTTCAGGTAGATTAGATTAGGTTTGGCCTCAACTGACCTGGGGGAAGAAAAAGACTTTTGTTCCTCCATGCAGTAGTTGGCTGAATCTCACACTGAGTGAACACTCTTGTTATTGTTAATGCTTCATAGTCAGTTCTTAATTTCCAATCCAATAAAAACTCACTGATCGGAGCCGTAATTGTTTTTGTGAGAAATCGCCCTCTCCCACTGACTCACCTTCATCGGTGCACATCTTTCAAGACCTCATTCTAAATACCAACACTTTGATCTCTTTTTGTGCTTAATTTGTGGTTAGAGCATAACATGCCGTGTACTTTGCAGATCCCGTGTGAAAGCTTTATGCCATTGGACCTGTTGCCTCCTTACCTCTGGTCTTGTGTTTTGCTGCCACTACACAACACCGGGATCGACATGCATTACTATTGAGGGGAAAATGCTGTTCAGCAGAATTTCTGCTTCACAGTGTTAGCTTATCTATCAGCTTTGATTGCAGGAAAGAAGTGCATTCATATTATCATCAACTCAGAAACTAAACCCAACAATAACAGGATTGCACTATTAGCCTTCATCTTATTTACAGAGTAATTTGAATAATTTAAAGTATCTCTGCTCTGTTGCAACCCCTCTATTAGCATCTCATTTTGTGTAAATTTGAAAGAGAAAAAGGAGGCGAAGGTAGGAAAGTGCATCTGGTAAAAGGATTTGATTGTAATTGCCAAAGATAATTTAACCTCTGACGGGGGCCGATGACTGACTCAAGTAGCACGGAAATCTGTGGAGTCAGGAGGAAGTTAATATTTGGATTATTCTCCAGGCTAGAGTGAAGAATTTTTCAAATGTATTCATTCACGAGATGTGACCGTCGTTGGCTGGGCCAGCACTTGTTGCCCATCTTTAATTGCCCTTGAGAAGGTGGTGGTGAGCTGCCTTCTTGAACCGTTGCAGCCCATGTGGTGTAGGTATACCCACAGTGCAGTTAAGGAGGGAGTTCCAGGATTTTGACCCAGTGACAGTGAAGGAACAGTGATATATTTCCAAGACAGGATGGCGAGTGGCTTGGAGAGGAACTTGCACGTGGTGGTGTTTCCATGCATCTGCTGCCCTGGACCTTCTAGGTAGTAGAGGTCACAGGTTTGGAGGGTTCTGTCATAGAAGCCTTGGAAAGTTCTTGCAGGACATCTTGTAGAGATTACACATGATGCAAATAAATAAGTTAGGTGTGGAGATAGAAACGTAAAAATTTCTGGATGAAGAAAGATCACAGACAATGTAATTCATTTTCTACAATCCCAGTAATCCTGTGATACAATGATAATGGAGTTGTTAACTGATCATAATAATCAATCTCTATCAGTCTATGCAATGAAGATTCCCCAGACTGATTTCTGGGATGGCGGGATTGTCCTATGAGGAGAGAGTGAGGAGGCTCTACCTGTGTTCTCTAGAGCGTAGAAGAATGAGAGGTGGTCACACTGAGATTCCTACAGGGCTCAATAGGGTAGTTGCAGGAAGGATGTTTCCCCTGCCTGGTTTGGGGGGGGGGGGGGGGGGGGGGGGGGTGGGTGGGGGGGAGGGTTGTGCGGTGTTGGGGTGGGTGGGTTGGGGAGGGGTGGCACGGACATAGTCTCAGGATGAGAGGTTGGCCTTTTAGGACTGAGGTGAGGAGGAATTTCTTCACTCAGAGGCTGTGGAGGCTCAGTCGTTGAGCATATTCAAGACAGAGATGGATGGATTTCTAGATATTAAAGATATCCAATGATATGGGGATAGTGCAAGAAAAATGACTCTGAGGTAGGACATCAGCCATGATCTAGTTGAAAGGCAGAGCAGAACTGAGGGGCCGAATGGTATATTACTGCTCCTATTTTCTATGTTCCAAATTGTCGACAAAACGCCCAGACATAAGGTAAGGAAAAATCCCAGTGGTGAAGAGCTCTGGGAACCATAGGTCCAGTCACCTGTTCCTCCCAAGTTTGCAACACTCACCACACATCGCCTCTCAAGTTACTCAGCTCCTCGATCCCAAAATGTTATTTTCTGAAAAATAATCTATTTAATTTACCTTCGAATGAATCAATACCATCTGCATCCACTGTTTCCCAAGAGGGGCTGTTCCACTGATTCACTGAAATATCAGCAGATTGGTTTTAAATTTTCAATCCCTTCAGGCACTGGCCCAAATTCTCTGGTTCTACATTTCTAAACAAGTTGAAAGAGATGAAAGAAAGAGAGAATTTCAGTTCACTTTATTTACGCAGAGTTTGAATGGAAAGATGGTGCATTGTGGAACAAAATAGCATTTTTAACTTACTTTGCTTTTGCTGATCTGTATTAAAAAGATCAATTTTACCAGCCAGATGCCAGGTTGCTTGAATGGCAGGAATAACATGTAGTTTGCAACTCAACGAAAACTCCGCTGCAGATAAGTGAGGAGCACCAACTGGCACAGGAACTATTCGAGAGGCACCCGACCCTGAAACACATTAACATATGGGACCTGCAGGGCCACTGCTCAGCCTTCACCACTGAGTGTGGAGACCCCTGGTGAAACTCAACATTATCTAGGAAAACTGCACATATGCGTCAGGGTTATTGTGGGAGGTGGTGGTGTGGTAGTTTAGCCTCTGGACTAGTATTCCAGAGGCCCAGGGTAATGCGCTGGGGACCTGGGTTCAAATCCTACCGTGGCAGATTTGAATTCAATAAAAATCGGGAATTAAAAGTCTGATACAAAAACAGAATTACCTGGAAAAACTCAGCAGGTCAGACAGCATCGGCGGAGAAGAAAAGAGTTGATGTTTCAAGTCCTCATGACCCTTCAGCAGTTCATGAATTCTGTTTTTGTTTTGGATTTCCAGCATCCACAGTTTTTTGTTTTTATTAGAAGTCTAATGGTGACCATGATTGTTGTAAAAGCCCATTTGGTTCACTAATGCCCTTTAGGGAAGGAAATCTGCTGTCCTTACCCGGTCTGGTCTACATGTGACTCCAGGCCCACAGCAATGTGGTCGACTCTTAAATGCCCTCTGAACAAGGGCAACTAGGAATAAATGCTGGTCTTGCTGGCAAGGCCCATATCCCATGAATGAATAATAAAAAAACAGCGAACCAACTATGGTCATGCAAACAAGTCCCGAATCTATCCTTGTGTGTTGTCCCTAAACTGCCTTCTTTGGTCAGTGAGGGAAAGGCAGCTTGACTGACTGTCAATGAGTAATATTCCGGGATGCTTCATGTCAAAGGCATTGCAAGAAATTAGGTAACCGCTTTGTGGAGCACGCAGGACTCTCGGTGTTGTAAATGTTACTGAAGTGAGTTTAGTTCAAACAATGTGCATCAATATCTTATGTCTTTAACTGTGAGTACAGACATTTTAGTAAGTTTCACATTCCATTCAAACGCATTCAAAATAAACAGTCACCTAGTAATACAGGACTTGAATCTTGCTGAAAAGCTTTTTGTCTTGCACTCATCAGGACAAATGCAAGAATTCCAAATTTCAAATAATCCCAACAATTTATACCACAAGAGAAGAAGGGTGCTGAATGGTTGGCCAGTGATTGGCTGAAGTGTTGCCATGGTGAAAGCAACGGGGATCTATTGGCTCCCCATGCTTCTGGGCAATTCAAAAATCAATTTTGGGATAGGCCCATCGTTTCATTTCATTAATCATTTCAATAATTTTTGGGATAGGTCCGTGGTTTGTCCAGTGTTCAGAAGCGAGGCTGATCTTACAAAGTCTGAAAGTTGAGGAATGTGAGAGTATGATCCACCATTTTAAAAAAAAATTAAAAATTAGAGCTAGACCCTTCTGGAGTAAAATTAGGAAACACTTCTTCAGACAAAACGTGTAGAAGTTTGGAACTGTCTTCCGAAAACGGCAAATAGTACTAGATCAGTGGTTAATTTTAAGCCTGAGTTTCACAGACTTTTGTTAACCCAAGGTGTTAACCAAAGGTATTAAGAGATATGGGGTAAAGGGTATCTGGAGTTAGGCCACAGATCAGCCAACATCTCACTGAATGGCAGAACAGTCTCAAAGGACTAAATATCTTCCTCACATGATATTGTGGAGTGTTTATTGTCATCACTAGCCAATTGGTGGGGATTGGACAGGGCTTGCTGCGAGACTTAAGCAGACAAATGTATTTTACAGCAAGCAAAGCAAAGGACAAAGTAAGCAAAGTCTGTTTACTGGGTCTATTTAAAAGGAGTCTCTACAAACCACAGCAGCAAAACTCATGACAGAAACTGTAATAACATCTCCTGATAAAAGCAGGGTTAATACTCTTAATTAAATTCGGCAAGCGAAGGGTAGTTACATGTTACACAATATTATTTCTTCATGAAAATGCAGTCGGTGGAGGATAGTTACATTTTACAAATTGCTGATTTCTCCAGCAAAGTGCAGTTTGTGGAGAATAGTTATACACGAATTATTTGTATAAAATCAAATCCAGTTACTTAGAGCAGTGTGGTCTCCAAGTATGATTGGAAGGGTGATACACTGGTGGCAATAATCACTATTCTCCAATTCCATGCTTATGATCTCTGATAATTAATTCAAAGAGTCTGTTAACTTTCATTTTATTCCCATTTCACTGCAGATTCTTGGAAGCATGCCTTCCATCTGGGACTGGTATTTTTTGTATTTTTAAGTGCTTTGGTGTCTTTTAATGACCTTATTGCTGCTGATGATGATTATTTTTTTCCCTAAACCCTGGTGCATCTTTACCAGTTTGGTTATCTGCTTGGTAATATGCCTGCTGCGATTCTAGAATTAAAACGATTGGGGTGAAAAATAAAAGCATGGCCCTACTTTGATGCCTTCTTGCTGCATGTGACTCCTTAACAAACTATCTGCTTTGAACAGAACCAAAGAAACTCTTTTCCCCTCAATGTTTATTGAGACTTGCTTCTTCAATCTTCTCTTTCTACTCCTCGCTATCGTTTTAATATTTTTAATAGCTTACAATAAATTTTCCCCCATTTTCTTTAAATCATTTTAAATATTACTGCATTCCTCTTGGTTTTGATATTGTGCTCCTACATCTAGCTAACATGAATGTCATTTGTATCCTTTCATATTGCTGAAAAGAGAGACATGTTGCTGAAGCTTTTCATCTCACACTCATCAGGACAAATGCAAGGATGTCAAATTTCTAACTGCAAGAGAAAAGGGTGCTGACTGGTTGGCAAGTCGACTCTGATTGGCTGAGATGTTACCATGGAGAAAGCAATGGGGACCCCAAGCTTTTGGGTAATTCAATAAAAGCTTTGGCATCATGAGATAACTTTTTTCAGCAATATTCAAGTTCTGTAGTACCAAGAGGCTGTTTGCCTCCTTTCCCATTTATTTTTCAAATATCCCATTTCTGTTAGTCAGTACAAGATTAAATCTCCCAGAAGTTTGTTCAGAATTACACTCCGCAAGTTTGTGAGACAATCTCAAAGAGAATGTGGGTTAGGGTTAAGGTTAGTGTTTGGATTAGTTCCCACAATTTTAGTTCCCCTTTGCTTTCTGTTAATGTCTCAAAACCTCCCTGAAACTTACTTAATCTATTGCCCTGGCTTTTATCACAGGGTCAAACTGTACAAATTAGGACTGCATTTAATGACACCAATATTCCTTGCCAAGGACAGAGATGATGATGGAAATGCTAATAATCATTTTAATTGTAGGAACACATCAGTAGCATTGCCAAGCAGATAACTAAACTGCAAAGATGCACCAGGGTTTAATGAAGAAGCTAATCATCAGCAGCCCCAGCAAGGTCATTAAAACACTGATGTGTTTAAAAGTTCATAAAACATCAGTCCCAGCTGGAAGAGGACTGCTTCCAAGAATCTACAGCTATACAATTAAATGCAGCAGACTCTTTGAGAAGTTTATCAAAAATACAGAATTAGAGCAGCACCATCTCTGCCAGACTGATGAGAATGAGGCCCAAGGCCCAATATTGGGCTCCGCCATTCCGGCGCAGGGAGTGTATCCTGTGACCCCCTCACCGCCACCCCCACATTCATAGGCACATCCAAATTTCAAGGCCAGGATCATCACCAGAAAAATGACAGGCGAATTAGAAATTTTTGCACAGTAAGGATTATTAACACATGGAATGGATATTGAGGTGGAGACTATAATGCCATTTATAAGAGTGCTGGACATGTATTTGTAAAGGAGTAAATTGGAAGGGTATGGGTGAAGGACAGGAAATTGAATTGGAGTAGAAAGCTGCAGTTAAACTGAATCTATATTTGAAGAAGAAAAACTGCAGGATATGGGAAAGAGCAGGGAATTGAGGCAACTTGAATAACTCTTCCAAAGAGCCAGTACTGGCATGAAAGGCCAAATGCCTTTTTCAGGGCTTTAAGATTACATAGAATATGCAGCACAGAAACAGGCCATTTGGTCCAATTGGACTGTACTGGTATTTATAAGCCCCAGGAGTTTCCTTTAATTCTATTCACTTCATCTCACCCTTTCAGATTATCTTTCTATCCCCCTTTCTCTTATATACTCGTCTAGTTTCTTTCTGAAAGCATCTAAAATATTTGCTTCAACCATTTTGTGTTATAGTGTGTTTCACATTCTAATCACGCTCTGAGTAAAGAAATCTCTCCTTCTTTCTATATTGGATTTATTATTAACTATTTGGATCCTAGTTTTGGACTCTTTCACAAGTGGAAACATTCTTCATATCTACCTAGTCGTAATTTTATAGACCTCTATCAGGTCACCTATCAGTCTTACCTTTTCTAAAGAAAAAACTCTAATCTGTTCAATCCTTCCTGGTGGCTGTAATCTCTCAGTTCTGGTACTAACCATGTAAACCTTTTTTCTGTTTCCTTTTATTGTGTGGTGACCAGCACTGTGCAGTACTAGTCCAGTACTGACCAGTATCCTATGCAACATTAAGGTCTGGAATGCACTGCCGGAGTTTGTGATGGAGGCAGGTTCAATCGAAGCCTGCAAACAGGAATTAGGCTGCTATTTGAAAAGGAAGAATGTGCAGGGTTATGGGGATAAGGACTGGGAATGGCACTAAGTGAATTTCTCGTTCGAAGACCCGATGCAGAGACACGATGGGCTGAATGACCTCATGCTGCGCTATAAAAATTCCGTGATTCTGTGACATCTTTATTACTTTTGAGTTCATATTTACAGAATGCTTCATTTTTTTCTGTGAAGACTCAGCATTGGAATAGATTCAGTAGGGCTATTGACCTCTTCTCGTGCTGTAATCTCTCTGTTATATTGTCGCTCAGTGTCTGGCCTGTGAGGCAGCAGATAAAGAGCCTATGCAACTCGATTTTCAAGTTATTCATTCAAAGTGATGTCAGGAGGAACCCCTTCAAATCGTAATTCCTGGTTGTGATTGGCTGAGTCAATTGCTTCAAGCTCAGCATTAATGGCCTCATTGGAGGGACAAAAGAGGACAAAGGTCATTAGTCAGATAAACTGGCTAGAGTGATAAACCAGGATAAAAACAAAAAAACTGCGGATGCTGGAAATCCAAAACAAAAACAAAAACAGAATTACCTGGAAAAACTCAGCAGGTCTGGCAGCATCGGCGGAGAAGAAAAGAGTTGACGTTTCGAGTCCTCATGACCCTTCGACAGAACCAGGAGCCAGGTTAGAATCATGAAATCATGCAACACAGAATGAGGCCAATCAGCCTGTCATTCTTGTGCTGGCATTTTGAAAGAGCTAAACAATTACTCCACATCCTTGCCCTTTCTCCGTAGCCTTGTAAATTTTTCCCCTTTGAGTATTTATCCAATCCCCTTTTGAAAGTTACCACTGAACCTGTTTCCACTGCCTTTTCAGGCAGCGCATTCCACATCATAACATATCACTGTGTAAAATAATTTCTCCTCAACTGTATCCCCGCCCCCAACACCAGGGTTCATTTGTCAATTACCTTCAAGGACTTTGTTTTGAGCACAGCTGGGAACATAAGAAATGGGAGCAGGAGTAGGCCATTCAGCCCATCGAGCCTGCTCCATCATTCAAATGGATCATGGCTGATCATCTATCTCTACGCCATTTTTCCCCACTACCCCCCCACCCTCCAATATCTCTTGATGTCATTAGTATCTTGAAATCTATCGATTTCTGTCTTGAACATGCTCAGTCATTGAGCTTCCACAGTCCTCTGGGATAGAGTATTTCAAAGATTCGCCACTCTCTGAGTGAAGAAATTCTTCCTCATCTCAGTTTCAAATGGCCTGCCCCGTATTGGGCCTATCTGTACAAAGCTTTACAGGAATAACACAGTACCAGTTCCAAAGTTGAAAACTTTTTCAGGACATAAGCAAACTCTGAGGTTACCAATAGATGCAATGTAGAAGGTCTCAGAAAGTGAACCAAAGAGTCATTTACTGTAGAAGAATTACGAGATGCATATAGACTTGAGTCTGCCTGTATATATCCCCTTGTTTTGTATATAGCCAGCAGTTCAGTGGGTTGCTGCCTGCAAGTCCAAAGGTTGTGGCTTCAAGTCTCACTCCAGGATTTAAGCACAAAATCCAGGATGACTCTCTAGTTCAGTACAGAGGAACTGAGTACTGTGCCTGAGGTGGGTTTTTCAGCTGAGATGCTAAAGCAAGGTCCCATCTGCCTTCTCAATTGGATTTAAAGGATCCCATGGCACTATTCTGAAGAAACGTAGGGTTCTTATCCCCAGGGTACTGGCCAATATTCATTCCCTCAATCAACGTCACAAAAACAGATTATCTGGCTGTTATCACATTGCTGTTTGTGGGAGCTTGCTGTGCATAAATTGGCTGCCGTGTTTCCTACATTACAACAGTGACTACACTTCAAAAGTGCTGGAAAGCTTTGGGATGTCCGGTGGTCATGAAAGGTGCTATATAAATGCAAGGCTTTTTTTTCCCTGATTTTACATAAGGCCATAGGGTGGAATCGTCCCAGGTTTGCACTAAGTGCGGAAGCGGGTGGGAAAAGGAACGTTTTACCTGCTGGTCGCAATGGTGGCTTTTCATGTCATATCGTCCCAATCCCGCCTCATTATTCATGCATCCCGGGAAACACGCCATTTCCCTGGTGGGCAGCCTCTGGTTGCCCCGCCATGCCATCACCTCGCCACTTCCTCACGCTGGGCGCCAGAGTTAAAGTGCAGTCACAGGTATGCCTCTCGGTACTTCCAGCCCAGGACGGCTGCACAGAAGACGTGGCCCCGAAAAGCATGAAGACTGCAACCCCCCCAACTCAGTGACACATCCCCGGGATGCCTTCTGGACACTGTTGGAGCCTGCTGCAATGTCCTCTGCCCCCGCTCTGGCTGCAAGAAGCCCATCAGTGTCAACCATCCAGCTTGGCAGTTGGTGGCAGTGGTCGTCAGTGCCAACGCCACACACAAGAGGTCGGCCATTCAGTGCAGAAATGGACGAATGATCTCACCGTGCCTCCAGGGTAAGACAGCCATCTCATCACTCTAAACTCACACACTCACAAGCCCATCATACATTCACTGGCATCTCAATCACTGCCAGCTCAAGGGACATCACCACTCACTCTCTCACACACACCCTCACATCTCCATCTGGCCTCATCTCCTCTGCAGACTGCCTCCTCAGCCCTCACCTTCTTGAGGCCACTTGCACAGATCAACATGTGCCCCCCACACACACCCTGGAATACCCCCCTTCCCCAGTACAGCCCTCACCCTGCAGCCTCTTCCCTTGCCTGAGGCCACTTCTCCCCCTTCCATAAGCAAGCCCTAACCCTGCAGGGGTGGGCGGGGTGGGGGCAGTGTGTTGGGCGGGGTGGGGGGTGATTCCGGGGCACTGGTCTTATAATGCGACGCAGATGCATTACAATGAAGTTCCTGATGTGCAGCGGCGGGAAACGCAGCCCACCTTTGAGGGGGCGAAGCGGACGATTGCAGACTGGTTTCACAACGACATAGAACCAATTTTTGGCCTTCCCGCCATATTGTCCACTCACGGCCCGCTTGAAGATGCCCGATGCCAGTGGGCACGGAAAGCTCGGTCCATAGTCTCGATTGCTACTTGGGGTCTGTGGGAGCTGTGTATTTTTGGGAACGTCGCTTTGATATTTTAGTGTTTGGTCTGCTGCCTTTCCTTACCTGAGCATGCTCACATTTTTTATTTCAAAATGTGCCACATTCCCGTGCATATGTCAGCGCTAATTGAATAAGGAAGCTACCACGCTGTTTGTGGAGTAGGTAAGATAAATAGAAATGAGTCTGGCTGAAATGAGACCGCAGATCATAGTGGGTACAATCTCCTATTTGGATCAAGCATTTAGAAGGTGGGGCTGGTTAGCTCAGTTGCTATTGGATGGCTCAGATTAATACCAACAGCATGGAGTTCAACCCCTGTTCTGCTGGGGATAGACATGGGGCCTGCTTCCTTGCCCTGCCCATAGTAAATAAAGTCACAGCACTTTGTTGTGATTTAATAAATAATTTTAAGTCAATCCATCACCACCCAGAATTAATTAAAATTGTCCTACATTTCCAATCTGTCTTTATATTATGACTTAATTCAAATCAAATTTCAATGTCGACTCAGTTTATCGGCAAGGTCACAATGGGCCTCCTTCTCTGTTGTAACTTTTCTACGATTCTGTTTGATGGAGGATATGACCTTGGTATGCTGTGTCTAGTGATTTTTCTGTGATTTTTAAAAGAAACCTCTTCCCCACGAGATTTAAAGCAGCCTGTATGATGTTAGCACTAACAGTGCTTATCCATGGTGTGATAAACAATTTGATGTATCTCCTTCTGGTGAGAGTAATACTTTTAACTTCTTGCATCTGTTCGCCTGTCAGCTTTGTGAGCACATGTTTTACAAGGTACCATGGTTCCTGCAATTTAATAATTGATGTTTGTTTTGTGTACATGTGTTTGTGTTTTAGGGCAGCCATTCAGAAACTGGAAGCTGATGTGTTTCAGAGGGTTTATGACTACCTGAAAATGGCGAGGAGGCAGAATGTCAAGGAGGCAGAGGTCAAGGGGCACTTGGAGAAGTTGGGTGCCAAGCCAAGCGACTGCTTTGAAGTTGACCAACTTCTCTACTTTGAGGAACAACTGCAGGCCTCTGTGGCTGAAGCTAAGCATTGACGATCCTGATCAATTAATGCAGTTAAGGATAAGCGATTGTTAGACTATTGCCAGTATCACTTCATATCATAGTGTCCTATTAAGGAAGGCAAACTAACCTCTACAGAATTAAACCCAAACCTCTGTGGATCTGGTTTGCTAAAAGAATCAATGTTATTAAAATTGCCCTGAGTTTCATTTCTATTTTCTAAAACTTCAAGTCCATTTTATAAAGGAATCTTCTAAAAGCAAATCTTTTTTTCATAGTTGAAAGGAAAATTATTAAACCAGTTCCCTAAGGTTTATGGCTTGTTTCTTTATGTTACTTGCTAACGTCCTTACACTCACTTTGGAAAAATAAAAGAGTAAAATCTTCAGTTTATTGCTGTTTAATCATGTAACTGGTTGAACTGTGCAGTTGGCTCATTATTGATAAAACTTTCAGTTAAGTGCTATGATCACCCAAGTTGTTACCTGGTTTCTCCATGTTTCAGGACAGTAACCTAAACCCTCTTCAGCAATGTTGTCTTCTGCACAAATTCAACCATCTTGAATGGAAGTCCTTTAATCAACTAATTCCTCATTCTACATCCTCAGAATGTTCTCTGGAGACAGTTGGAATCATAGAATGATGCAGCACAGAAGGAGGCCATTCAGCCCATCGTGCCTGTGCTGGCTCTTTGATAGAGCTATCCAATTAGTCCTGCTCCTCCTCGCTTTCCCCATAGTCCTGCAACTTTCTTTTCCCTTCAAGTGAAATGCCTGAAATGATGATGATTAATTTTCAGCTGCATATTATGACAACAGTTTTTTTAAAATTCATTTATGGGATGTGGGCACTGCTGACTAGACCAGCATTTATTGCCCATCCCTAATTGCCCTTGAGAAGGTGGTGGTGAGCTTCCTTTTTGAACCGCTACAGTCCATGTGGTGTAGGTACACCCACAGTGCTGTTAGGGAGGGAGTTTCAGGATTTTGACCCAGCGACAGTGAAGGAACGGCGATATATTTCCAAGTCAGGATGGTGTGTGGCTTGGAGGGGAACTTCAAGGTGGTGGTGTTCCCATGTATCTGCTGCCTTTATCCTTCTAGATGGTAGCAGTCATGGGCTGGGAAGGTGCTGCCTAAAGGAGTCTTGGTGAGTTGCTGCAGTGCATCTTGTAAATGGTACACACTGCTGCCACTGTGCATCGGTGGTAGAAGGAGTGAATGTTTGTGGATGTGGCGCTAATCAAGCGGGCTGCTTTGTCCTGGATGGTGTCAAACTTCTTGAGTGTTGTGGGAGCTGCACTCATCCAGGCAAGTTGGAAGTATTCCATCACACTCCTGACTTGTGCATTGTAGATGGTGGACAGGCTTTGGGGAGTCAGGAGGTGAGTCACTCTCCACAGAGTGCCTCTGACTTGCTCTTGTAGCCACAGTATTTATAAGGCTAGTTATGCTGTGAGAATGTACATAAAACACGATGGGATTAAGTCAAGTTGGCTACTGTTGATTTTGTTAGCTTGATCTTTGTGGGAACACAAGGATTAAGGGAGTGAAAAATAGTAATGGCCAGTTCACCTGCAGGCACTTAAACAGAAATGCATTCTTGAGGCAGGATATAGGCCATAAAATGACCTAGTGCCTGTAGTTATAAGGTGAGATATAGGTCAGTTTTTACAATGGTACAAACACCAATTATTATCAAGCCACTCACAGGAAGAACTTCATTAAGGAAATCTTGAAACTTATTCCGATTTCAAGGGGTCATCATTGTGGTTATGGGAGTGATGACCTTGAATCAGTGTAAAGAACATACCTGTATGATGCTTAACAGACATATGGAATGTTTGGGGTTCATGTAACAGTCAAAAGGAGCATTTTGAAAAAGTTCGTAGGGACTCTATCCATGAGGGTTGACATAAGATTTCACCACTCACAGAGTTGACCATGCAGGGAGTAACCAATCTCTGATTGGCACAGCTTCTGAACACATTTATAGAGGGGTATAAGAAAGGTGTACCTTTCCTTTGTTCCTTGCTGTACAGCCAGATATTAGCCAAAACATCAAAAGTTATGTTTTTTTTCCGCTTGGTGGCTGATCTGTGCTCCAGGTGTGTGAAAAGGGATTAGGGTTTTGTGAGTATCATTCAGAGATCGTATAATTCTTTAACAAAAACAAAAACAGAATTACCTGGAAAAACTCAGCAGGTCTGGCAGCATCAGCGGAGAAGAAAAGAGTTGACGTTTCGAGTCCTCATGACCCTTCGACAGAACTTGAGTTCGAGTCCAAGAAAGAGTTGAAATATAAGCTGGTTTAAGGTGTGTATGTGGGGGGCGGAAAGAGAGAGAGAGAGCCTTTAAATCTCCTAGCTGAGTTAAAGCAGAGAGCTGGAGGGAAGTGCCAGTTTTTCTATGGGTTAAAGACAGAACGCTTGGGTGAAAGAGACGAGTGTTTTATTTTTCTGTGGGTTAAAGAGATTGAGAAGCAAAGCTGGAGACTGTGTGAAAGATTCAGCTTTGTGGGTGTCATCCAGACATTGGATGTATAAAACTTTGATCTCAAAGTTTAAAGTAAGGCAGGGAGCTGGATGAAAGAGGCCAGTTGTGCTATGGCTGAAAAGGTAAAACTGGATTAGCAGGATTCAGCTTCTGTGGGTCATTTATGAAATGAGGCCACAATTGAATTGAAAGAAATCAGTTTGTAAGTTTTGCTTTTTATTGATAGGTCCTGCATTATGTTATTTGCCTGGATCAGTGTACTGAATACATTTCCTTGTGATTTTGATACATAGTTCAATAAAATTAATCTGTGAATTTTATAATCCTATACCTTTGCCAGCTTCATTATTTATTCTATTCAAGTCTGAATCCTTGTAACAGTTCAAATGTTACGGTATTTATCCAATTCTAAAAGTTACTGTTGAAGTAAAGCAATTAGTGGAGGTGGTAAATTTATTTTGCTCTAGTAATTCCCATTAATACCATTGATGTCAGCTATAATTAGGCCTTTAAAGCCTCAAGCAATCCCTTCAAAGTCAGGGATTGACTTATATAAGTATAAAAGTGAATGGCTGGTGTAGGTGTGGGTGCATGCCGTTTTGAAATGCCATCAATATCCGATGCAAAGAATGGGAGTGCCTTAAACTCCCATGCATTTTTGCAACTCAGCCCGTATCACCTGCTTGATCCCTTGCAGCCAGTTATAAGATACCATTAAGGAAAATGTGTATTTGTGGGGTGAAAAATTGGGGCTGATTACTAATGCAAGTATAGCATGTTGTAGCTGAAAAGCATTGGGGGGAGGGGGCGGTGGATGTTTACTCGGTGGATGAGTATATGCAAAAACTCAAATTTGAGGGCTGGAAAAATTGGGTCATCCTCTACGCTGGGATCTACGATATATTATGTTTTTCTGCATTCTGATTCTGTGTTCCTTCTAGACGCCATTTATAAGGAACAGTTGAGACCATGGCTGTTGGGTGTTAGTGACAGTATCCTGGGACTGAGGTTGCCTGTACCTCTTTATGTTGGGTCACGAGATGGCCCTGCAAAGCTCTCACCACAGCCTATGTTGTGGTGCTGCAATCCAGTACATCTTTGGTCACTTGAGGAGGGCCCTGCGGGTCAGCAGCCTAAACCCATATGTATTGCTGTCATGATCTGCTGATGGGCAGTTCCTCAGCATGTCCACTGATTATGCAGGAAAGCAACCCTCAAAGCAGCTGTAAATGCAGAATGGTTTTGTCCATCCAATCTGAGGGTTGCAGAGACCTAGACAAGAAAGCCTATTATAGCTTGACACTCAAAATTCTGATTAACAGAGTTCAGCTTGAACGGGTTGATACCTTCGAAGTCTTGAATCACTCATCTCACCAGATGTGGAGTTAACCAAATAAATTCAGGCTATAACTTAACAAGGGTCATGGCTTTGTGAACTCACTCAAAAGAGTAGGGAATGGCCACAACATTTCAATTACAATGAAAATCCATCTCTTGTGTGGTTGGTGACAATGTATGGCTGTGAAAGCTGGAACATTGAGAAGAGTGAATAAGAGCATTTGAAATGAAAGGACTCAGACGGATATTACGCTTGTCATGGGCGGCCAAGCCGACAAATGAGTGGGTACTCGAGAAAGCTGGTGTTAAGAGGAACTTGTTTGAGGCAGTGAGGTCAAGCTCACCTAGTTTGGACACATGATGTCAACAGGAGGGGCGTATTTGGAAAAAGAGGTGATGCAAGGCAAAGCACCTGGAAAACTAGCACAAGGAAGACCCAGGATGCCATGGATGGATAACACCAGAACGTGGACTGAGCTCTTTGTGGGACAGTCAGCAGAGAATAGAAATCAAGGAAGGAAGACTGTTCATGGTGTGACACACCCTCGAACAAGGACGGATAAAAGAGAAGACAAGAGAAAGATGAATTAATCTTCATTATGACTCACTCCCTCTACTTCTGTAACTTCAGAAAGGTAAACGTGGCTTGTTCAATGGTTTAGTGTTAGGGGACCCCTCGTCTTCTATATACTCCTGTTGGCACACTGTCTTGGTCTTGTAAACTTAGAAGCAGAGTTGGGCTCTTGTAAGTTTGAAGATCCAGATGCTGACCAGTTTTCCTTTGTAAAAGCTCTTCTTGTGACGTACAAAATCAACTATAATACATCACTTTTCATGTAAACATATTATTCACGAGAATTTGCTCCCATATCTCCATAGAAATAAATAAATAATTTTTTGTGCTTTCCTAGGTTTATTTTGTATTTGGGTTTTAATGAATTTCTATTTTTTTTAAATTACTCCAGGACAAATGAAGGAATTCTTTGTACCCACACCATTTTAGATACAAACCCAATGTAATATCCTGGATGATGGGGGGTGTGGGGGGGCAATTTTATCCTAATTTCCCATGTGACAATTCCACAGGGTGGGGTGGGGATGCTAATTTTACCCCTGTCCAATGTGTTACTTTTGGCCAGCTTTCACTAACTTTCTAGGTTAGCCTTATATGTAAGGCGTGGCTTTCCCAATCTCTAATTGTTGCTTTATCTCTTGGCTGGGGTATTTTAACATTAGAATGCAATTTTGATTAATTGTTCTCTGCCCTGTCTAAGCACTGCCTGCACAGCAACCTGCATTCACCAAAAAAAAACAGAGACTAGTCTGCGGGCAGTGCTGGAGGATTCATTGATTGGGCACGTAAGCTCAGACTGTAAATCTGGAAGGAACACTGCAGCACCGATTGCCCCTGATGACCATATTCTGAATTATGGAATGTTAAAGTAAATTTACAGGGTGAAGAAGCTAGCACCAAATTTTGTTTTTTTGCTTTTGCTCCCTTTATATTCCATTCATGTTTTACCTACTTCAAAGGACAAGCGAAATGTAAGTGTTAATCGGACTGAAATTTTGGAGAGTGTGCGCGGAACCGTTTGCTCAGGGGGTCCAAGTTGTTGTGGCAGTGAGCACTTTAACATTCATGTTTTCATCTTGATCTATGGATAGTGCTGGGAGAGGCTTCAACTTTCTGTCCATCACATGGCTGACCAGGAGTCTCTCCCACTCTTACTGCCTGCTGTCGGCGTGTGTTGGAAGGATTAACAGGTTTGTTTGGCCATGCTATGAACACAACTTCCTTGACCATCAAGTCCTGGGGTGGGCCTTGAACCCAACATTTACTGACTCAAGGTTAGAGACACTGCCCAGTGCACCTGAAGACCTCCATATTTTTTAAGTAGAGGGCTAGAATGCGGGGCATAAATCAGATATACCAGAATTACACCCATTCTAAAATTCTAGTGAAGATTCTAGAGGGATAGGGCAGCTGTTTATGTTTAACTGCACATGTCCAGTCTTTGGATGTTGCTGTCTGATTTACTTCTTAATAACAATGTGTACTGATCACATTCCTTCAGCAAAATCCAGATTAATATATGTGTATGTGCAGTAAGCACAGGATTGAGTGTAGCCAGGTTAATCCTGCAAGGTGGCATGTTCTGTCAACAATATCAAAAGTCACACAAAAAAAAAGTAACTTGAATGAGGTGCTGGAAGTTTCCCAATATCTGGGTGACAGTATTCCAACAAAGTCTATTCTTTTTCAGGAGAGGTGGAATAAAAGTGCACCACTTTGACCAAAAAGCACAATAATGGTCAGAGGCTGGTATTCAGTGGCGAGTAACTCACCTCCAGACTCCCCAAAGATTGTCTACCATTTACAAGGCACAAATCAGGAGTGTGATGAAATACTCTCCACTTACCTGTTTGAGTGCAGCTTCAACTAAACTCATGAAGCTCAACACCATCCAGGACAAAGCAGCCCACTTGATTAACCCGTCCATCACCTTCAACATTCATTCCCTCCACCACCAATGCACAGTGGCAGCAGTGTGTGTACCAACTACAAGATGCACTGCAGCAACTCACCAAGGCTCCTTCAACAGCGCCTTCCAAACCTGCGACCTCTACCACCTACAAGGACAAGGGCAGCAGATAGATGGGAACACCACCACCTGCCCCCTCGAAGTCACTCACCATCCTGACTTGGAAATATATCTCCATTCCTTCACTGTTGCTGGGTTAAAATCCTGGAACTCCCTCCCTAACAGCACTGTGGGTGTACCTACACCACATGGACTGCAACGGTTCAAGAAGGCAGCTCACCACTACCTTCTCAAGGGCAATTAGGGATGGGCAATAAATGCTGGTCTAGCCACACCAGTGAAGGAATAAAACACTTATTCTTTTTACGTACAACTAAGTTAACAAATTTCTTGGAATTTAGAAAGTCAAGGGGTGATTTGTTAGAGGTTTTCTAAATATTAAGGGGAACATTTAGGGCTGATTGGATGTAACTGTTTCCATTGGCTGCTGAGTCAGGACTAGGGAACGTACTCTAAAAATTCTTCCTGGGGTGAAATTAGGAAACACTTCTTCACACAAAGGGTGGTAGAAGTCTGGAACTCTATTCGGCAAATGGCAATTGAAACTATTGTTAATTTCAAAAGGAAAATTGATAGATTTTTGTCAGCCAAATGTATTGCGGGATATGGAGTAATTGTAGGTATATGGAGTTAGGGCACACATTATCCATGATCTTATTGAATGCTGGAACCAGAAGTCTAGATGAGGGAAATCTGTGCGAAAAGATGGCCCACATTTTGTGGTAGTGGCAGCGTTTCCTGTCACTCCCGCCGTGAAACTGACCCAACTTCTGGAGCCCGCACAGATGCAGTTTAACACAGAAGTACAGATGTTGCTGTCAATGATTCTTCCCTTCTCCAGAGGGTGCACTGCTGAGGACCCTCAACCTCCCACCCCGACAGCAATCAATGGAAAGCCTTGGAACCGATGAGAACTTCCTTTGGTCTTCTGTAAAGACCAGTGAAGAGTTACACCTTGTTCAATGAGGTGTGACTGAGATTTTAGTGATGCCCAAAGCTCATGATTATTGATAAGCACCTTCACTAGCCCTGAAAGAGTAACTTTCTATTTGTTGAATGTCAAACCTCTCCATTATGATAAATTCCACATAATTTTAATGTTTTTGAAAAAAATGATATTTGAGCCTCTATCTAAATCTTACATGTATGTCCCAGTCATTTATTTTGCTATCTGTAAAATTTTAAAATTAATAATGAAAAGGACACAGTGGTTTTGACTTACTGGTTTGATGTCTATGAGAATACATGAATGTAATTGGTGCTTACCCAGCCTGATGACATCATTGTTGCTAGACACCTGGAGATCTCCTTAGCTTGGTGGCAGATTCAAGCTGGCATCAGGAAAGGGGAATCCACACCATCAAGTCGGTTAGATGGTTGCAAGGCAAGACGCTGTTGTTTCGACACTGACTATGAAATCTGGGCCGTTGAAAATCCCAGTCTGTCTGAGGAAATGCTTTGCTTATTTTAGTGCCGTACAACATTACAGAAAATAGATCAGTGACTAACTCCATAATTTAATGCTTGAAAGAGTTAATGTGAAGCAATTCAATGCTAAGGAGAAGAGTGAAGAGGTCAGCAGCAGAGAGCAGCTTGTAATTGCGAGTATTGGTTTCTTTTTCAAGGAACTGTTCCCAATCCCTGAAGTAGAGAATGTATTTCACATCTGACAGCAGGCATCACACTAGACTGTCGGGAGTAATTGTTCAAGGCGCTGATTTTGGATATTGCATCTCTGTGACAGTGGAATATATATTGTGCTGACAGCAGTCATCACACTTTCAACGGGGGATACTCCTTGGAGGTTCTCGCCATCAACCCTGGAGGGACAAGGAAACATCGGCCCTGGGTTTTGTGGCTGTAATGACTGAGAAACAGTCAGTGTTCACTGTCATTACACCTGAGAGACTGACAGTGACCACTGGGTGTCTTGCGCAAGTGCAATGAAATATGGAAATCCAGTGGTTGATGCCAGTGATTCCTTGCTTCTCCACACAGTGTGCTGCTGATGTCCCTCCAAATGGAAATCTTTAGTAATCACTTGAATTGATGTGAACTTCCACTTTTTATGCTCTAATCTCACTGTAAAAACCTGAAAAAGCAATGCCTTTTTGAATGAGGTTTAACTGGGTTTTTAACAGTTTATTGAGTGATAATTATTGCTGGTCAACCCCCTTGGCCCTGAGAAACTAATTTTATATCTGGGGAATGTCAAATTTCTCTATTAGGACAAAAAAATCCACAGAATTTTCAAATAACTTTTTATATAAGTTACTTTATGATACTTAAGATTCTATCTTAATCCTAGGTGTGTCCCCCAATGTTTATTTTGCTCTTCTTAAATGATACATATGAATATATGAATTAGGAGCAGGGCCAGGCTACTCGGCCCTTCAAGCCTGCTCCGCTATTCAATGAGATCATGGTTGATCTGATTGTAACCTCCCACCTTCTCCCAGTAACCTTTAACCCCTTTGCTTACCAAGAATCTATCTAAAACAAAAACAGAATTACCTGGAAAAACTCAGCAGGTCTGGCAGCATCGGCGGAGAAGAAAAGAGTTGACGTTTCGAGTCCTCATGACCCTTCGACAGAACTTGAGTTCGAGTCCAAGAAAGAGTTGAAATATAAGCTGGTTTAAGGTGTGTGTGTGGGGGGGCGGAGAGACAGAGTGAGAGAGAGGTGGGGGGGGTGTGTGGTTGTAGGGACAAACAAGCAGTGATAGAAGCAGATCATCAAAAGATGTCAACGACAATAGTAGAATAGAACAAATAGGTGTTAAAGTTAAAGTTGGTGATATTATCTAAACGAATGTGCTAATTAAGAATGGATGGTAGGGCACTCAAGGTATAGCTCTAGTGGGGGTTTTTTTTTTAAATAATGGAAATAGGTGGGAAAAGGAAAATCTTTATAATTTATTGGAAAAAAAAGGAAGGGGGAAACAGAAAGGGGGTGGGGATGGGGGAGGGAGCTCACGACCTAAATGCCACCACCAAACACATCTTCCCTTCACCCCCTCTATCGGCATTCCGTAGGGATCGCTCCCTCAGGGACACCCTGGTCCACTCCTCCATCACCCCCTACTCCTCAACCCCCTCCTATGGCACCACCCCATGCCCACGCAAAAGATGCAACACCTGCCCCTTCACTTCCTCTCTCCTCACCGTCCAAGGACCCAAACACTCCTTTCAAGTGAAGCAGCATTTCACTTGCATTTCCCCCAACTTAATCTACTGCATTCGTTGCTCCCAATGTGGTCTCCTCTACATTGGAGAGACCAAACGTAAACTGGGCGACCGCTTTGCAGAACACCTGCGGTCTGTCCGCAAGAATGACCCAAACCTCCCTGTCGCTTGCCATTTTAACACTCCACCCTGCTCTCTTGCCCACATGTCTGTCCTTGGCTTGCTGCATTGTTCCAGTGAAGCCCAACGCAAACTGGAGGAACAACACCTCATCTTCCGACTAGGGACTTTACAGCCTTCCGGACTGAATATTGAATTCAACAACTTTAGGTCGTGAGTTCCCTCCCCCATCCCCACCCCCTTTCTGTTTCCCCCTTCCTTTTTTTTCCAATAAATTATAAAGATTTTCCTTTTCCCACCTATTTCCATTATTTAAAAAAAAACACCCCCATTAGAGCTATACCTTGAGTGCCCTACCATCCATTCTTAATTAGCACATTCGTTTAGATAATATCACCAACTTTAATTTTAACACCTATGTGTTCTTTTGTACTATTGTTGTTGACATCTTTTGATGATCTGCTTCTATTACTGCTTGTTTGTCCCTACAACCACACCACCCCCCCTCCACCTCTCACTCTCTCTCTATCTCTCCGGCCCCCACACACACACCTTAAACCAGCTTATATTTCAACTCTTTCTTGGACTCGAACTCAAGTTCTGTCGAAGGGTCATGAGGACTCGAAACGTCAACTCTTTTCTTCTCCGCCGATGCTGCCAGACCTGCTGAGTTTTTCCAGGTAATTCTGTTTTTGTTTTGGATTTCCAGCATCCGCAGTTTTTTTGTTTTTATTTAAGAATCTATCTAACTCTGCCTTAAATATATTCAAAGACTCCGCTTCCACTGCCTTTTGAGGAAGAGAGTTCTAAAGACTCACGACCCTCTGAGAGAAAAAGTTTCCCTTCATCTCTGTCTTAAATGAGTGACCCCTATTATTTAAACCATGACCCCTAGTTCTAGATTCTCCCACAAGAGGAAACATCTTCTCCACATCCACCCTGTCAATAACCCTCAGGATCATAAAGGTTTCAATCAAGCCACCTCTTACTCTTCTAACTTTCAGTAGATACAAGCCTAAACTGTCCAACCTTTCCTCATAAGACAACCCACCCATTCCTGGTATTAGCCTAGTAGGTCTTCTCTGAACCACTTCTAACTCATTTACATCTTTCCTTAAATAAGGAGACTAACACTGTACACAGTACTCCAAATGTGGTTTCAACAGTGCCCTGTACAACTGAAGCATAACCTTCCTACTTTTGTATTCAATTCCCCTTGCAATATGCAATAACATTAAACTGTGAAGGACAATTGGTGGGTTTTACTTCCTGGTTTGCGGTCTGTGAGAATTCTTCAATATGATTGGCTGCTTAGCCTGCCTGACGACAACACAACAGAGATCCCTTGAACTGATGCCGGAACAAAATTAACATTGGGGAAGGTGAAATCCACGTCACAGAAACCACTAGATCATTGTATGCAGCTTCCTTCGAGGTCAGTGGAAAGCACACACACTTCACCTCTAACCCTGAGATTCGGGCATTGTTTTGCTGATCCTCTTGCAGAAGCTACGGCAGCCAATCAGGAGTAGCACCAAGGGAAATGCTGGCAATTTTTAATTTCTCTAAATAATGTTTGGCAGCTGAGGTCTAATTCCCTTGAATGAGGAACGAATTGCCACAGATTTGGTGATAGTGGAAACTCACAGGTTCCAGTTAACTTGCTGTGATTAGACTATTTAAACTGCTTATACTTCTACCCTGCCTCTTGCACATATTCCTCTGCTTAACCTGCAGCATAACAGTGTTTCTGTTATGTTGGCACAGTAAGCCTACAACACAGAAACAGGCCGTTCAGCGCGACTACTCTATGCTGCTGTTTATGCTCCACATAAACCTCCCTACTTCATCCAGCCTTATCAGGTACAGCTGCAACCTATCATGCACAATGAAACACATTGATACAGGTTGTAACATGACACTAGTGTGTTTGACAGGCAGAATAAAGCGGGCTTATACTTTATTTTAATCAAGTCAGCTGCCTCTTAAAATGTAGAGGATGAAATTTGTGTGTTTTATTTTTTATGGAGGTTGTTGCTGAGTATTTGCGGTTATGAGTATAAAGGGTGCTACTAAGAGAAATGTACTATTTTCTATCATTGCAGACACTGGGGGTTAATTTTGATTTTCTACCTGTTTACATAGAGTAGAATCATAGAATGACATAGCACACAATGAGGCCATTCAGCCCATTGCAATTGTCCTGACTGTTTGGCAGAACTACTGCACAATTAGTCCCACTCTGCAACCTCTCCAAGGCTTTGAAAAATTGCCTGAAGTATGGTGCCCAGAATTGGCCACAATACTCGAGCTGGAGCCAAACATTTTTCCTCAATTTTATTCCCACTGAGTCCAATGGGAAGAAATGTCAGGAGAGATGTAAAATAGGTGGTCGTCTTGTTATTATATCTCTTACACTGTGGCATAAAGTTAAAAGGGCCTCCTGTGCTCTCAGATCAGGTGTGGCATAGGCCGGCATGGACTCAATGGCCGAATGGCTTCCTTCTGTGCCACAATGACTCCATGAGACACAGATTCATGCTTTTCCTATTTGACTGAAAAATGTAATAAGTGAATAAGTAATGAGAGAGTAGCTTTGCATAATAAACTGCAGCAGCATGCAAGTCAGAGAGTGCAGCAGATAAAACAGAAATATTACTGCAAAGAAAAAGAATTAGTGATCGCGACTTCATTGTTTAACCAATGCAAAATGTAGATGAGAATAACACCAGAAGAAAGTCCTATTTTTGCTACAACAGGAATGCAGTTAAAGCAGGGACTCAGTACCGAGTTTTATTGACCGGCAGCTTTGCTTTGTCTTCTCTCTTTAAGTTTCCCCACCTCTGTTCTGTAACTATGTTACAGTAAGGCACACACATCATAGAATGGTTACAGCACTGAGGGAGGCCATTCAGCCCCACTTGTCTGTGCTGGCTCTCTGCAAGAGCAACTCAGCCAGTGCCACTCCCCTGCTCTTTCTCAGTAACCCTGCATATTTTCTCTCTTTAGGTGCTTGTCCTTTTGAAAGCCCCTGAGAAAGGTGCCATTTGGTCCATCATACTTGTGCCAGCTCTTTGGAAGAGTTTTCCAATTAGGCCCACTTCCCTGTTATTTCCCCATAGCATTGTAGCTTTCTCCCCTTCAAGTATTTATCCAGTTCCCTTTTGAAAGTTACTGTTGAAGTAAAGCAATTAGTGGAGATGGCAAATTTATTTTGCTCCGGTGACTCCCCTTAGTACATTGTATGTCTCTGCTTTGTCCAGATCATGTGCTCCATCTAGCCTGCTGAACCTCTACATTCAGATAACCATTTTTGCTGGCTGACTGCCTTTAAGGACCACAGGTCAAGGCGCCTCCTGAATGCAGCCCATAGCCCAGTTGCCAAGATTGCAGGTACACCAATATAGCAGAAGATGCAAATACCCAAAAGCAATGTCATCAGATTCAGAAGGACTTAGCTCTTCACAATAAGTTGGCAGTAATGGCAGATCCAGCTCATTGTGGACGAAGTCAAAATAATTAAATTGAGAACAAAGAACCAGGAGAGAGAGTACATGTTAAATGAAACAGTTATACATAGTGCTGCAGAGATTTCAGATAAATCTATGAATTGACAGCACAGTGCCTGCCTTCAATTAAATTGAAATACAGTGTTAGATTGCACTAGCAGAATGATGGATTGCAGTTCAATAGCAATTGTAAAGCTTCCTACATTATCACAGAGCGACTGCACTTCAACAGTGCTTCATTAGCTGTAAAGCCCTTTGGGACATCCTGAGGTTATGGCAGGTGTTATATAAATGCAAGACTTTCTTTTCTCTCTCCCTGAAATGTATCCAGTGAGTGAATGGGTTGTGGAGACCAGGGAAATCTCAGATTCAATCCCTGGTGTATTCTCAGCTCCCTGATCTTGGCAGTGGTGCCAATAGGGATGCTACAATTAGTCTCTGTTTCCTCAAATTAGGGAGGGTTTAAAACAACCCAAATATTAAGAAGCAAATTGATATGGTTCTGGAGAAGTGATTCTGGGGTGCAGTGAGGAGGTAGATGGAAAGTTTGAGTTCACTCAAGAAAGGATTGGTTAAATGTGATTTATGGTGCTTTTCAATCCTAAAAACACTGGCTGGTTATTGTCATCTTCACCCCTTGGACAGGCAATTGGCAGAGTGACTGTCCATCCATTGTTGGTCTTGGTTCTGTAACAGGTAGGCAATCCAGTCTGATATTTCTCTATACGCATGGCCAGGTGTGTTGTATGTGGAAACAGAAGAGATTTGAATCCAGTTGTGGCCTGTGCATTTTACATACCTTGCACTTATTAGATCGTCAGTGCGTTTAAGGGTTAGCTGTATGGCCCAGTTTTGGGCCTCATTACTCCACATTCCATTCCCTTATTTTCCTAACCCACCTTCCACGAGCAAGTTTGTCAAAACAGTGGTGTCTTAGGTGAAGTTTGAACAGCAAATGAACATAGGACAGCGTCTTTTCTAGGATGTTGTGTCTTCACTGGTTTGTTGTATATTTTATACATCTGATTTACCTCAGAACAGTGCAGAGATGACACCAAAGCTCTAAGTCTACAACAGGTTTAGTTACAGTGCTTTAAAATATCTCTGCAATCACAAGATGTCTCCAAACATGTTCAGAGCTCTGGCTTCTTCCGTCCTTCTGGAAGCTTCTGTTTACTTTAAGCCTTAGAGGCTCCAGTCAGGCTTCATCAATCTAGCACAGATCAGTCAACAGACCAATAGAATCAATCACAGATCAATTAAACCACTGAATATTACATCAAGTAATGCTTTCTCTGAACTTTGAGCATGCAACTGGTATTCTAACATAACAAACTGGGAGAAGCTTGAAGCATACATCTATAGATCAGAGAGCACAAGGTTCCCATAGTGAGATCATTCTCCTTTCAATACATGATACCAAGTAAATGCAAGGTTATTGTTTTAATTGTGCCATATAATTGTATATAAGTGTAATAAACCTCGATTACTGTATGAAATTGATATCCATCTCCCTCTGTTGCTAATTTATATATGTCTCTGTATTTATTGTATACCTGCCTCTATCCAGCCATTCCTGATTTCTTACACAAATATGATGGGAAAGTAAGCCAAAATTAAATAATTGATTTAGCAAGTCGGACTGCTGCACAAAGTAGATGATTGATGTAGATCAGAGATTAAATCTCGATTTAGTGTTGGGCATGGAAAGGGGAGAGAAAATGGAGCAGTGGATCGAAGATGCTCAAAGCGAAGACTGTTCTGACAATCTCAATTTAGATTCCTGATTACTTCGTGATAGGAAGGTCAACCAAGGTGGTAAAGCTCAGACACAGAGCGATGGGAACAGATTGAGAAGATAATGGGAGGGCGGGGCATTTAATACTACAGCATGACAATCAACAAAGTATCAGTTGCGGTGATTGGCTGAGTGGGATCAAGATTATGAGTGCGTATGTTGCAGACAGACAAGGGCAATACATTGGGTCTTTCTGTTGACAAAGTGACATATGCAACAAAAGACCTTTTGGAAGATACAACAAGTCTAGACTTACAAAAGGCGTTTGATAAAATACCATGTATTAGGTTTTTCAGCAACATTGAAACCCATGGGATAGAAAAACTGTGACAGCATGGACATAAAACTGGCCAAGGCAGTGGTTTACAACCTTCTTTTGGTTAAGGAACTCTATTAAATATTGTGAAATTCAGTGGAACCCCAAGCCTCTCGCCCTCCTCCCCTCCCACTGAACATATGTGATTGGCTCTTAAATGCCCTCTGAACAAGGGCAATTAGGGATGTGCAATAAATGCTGGCCTAGCCAGTGACGCCTACAACTGATGAACGAATAAAAACATTATATATTTTTTTTAAATGAAAACAATGTAAATCATTTTGAATGGATGAATGAAAACGCAAACTTTTTAGTCACTATTTTTCATTAAATGTAAGAACAATATATCTTGAAAAATTGAAAAATCCGGTATGCTTTTCAAATGGCCTGGAACTTGCATGGAACCTTTTAGGGATGCTCATGGAAGCCTTGGGTTCCTGTGTACTCTGGTTTGAAAACACTGAGCTAAAGGGTAGAGAACAGGGAGTTGTGGGGAGCAGCAGTTTTTTGGACTGAAGGGAGGTAGTGGAGTTCCAAGTGTTGGTGCAGTCCAAGAACCACTACTGTCTTTGACATAAATACACCTATATTGTTTAGCCGCAGTTCAGTATTGTGCCTAATTCTGGGCACCACATTTTAGGAAGCATGTGAAGACTTTGAAGAGCTGGGATTTACTAAAATTGTTCCAGGGATGAGGGATTATGGTTACAGGGATAGACTAGAGAAGCTGGGGTTCTGTTTAGAGCAGTGCAGGTTAAGAGGAGATTTGATAGAGGCGTTTAAAAGCATGAAATAGAATAAATAAAGAGAAATTGTTTCCAATGGCTGATAGGTCAATAACCAATGGGCACAGGTTTAAGGTGATTGGCAAAGGAACAGGAGGCGACATGAGGAAAGTTTTTTGACACAACCAGTTATTAGGGTTTGCAATGCACTTCCTGAGAGGGTAGTGCAATGAGATTAAACAGTTGTCTTCAAAAGACAAGTGGATAAATACTTGAAGAGGAAAAGGTTGCAGGGTTAGGGGGAAAGAGGAGGTGAGTGGGGCTAACTGAATTTCTCTTTGAAAGAGCTGACTGAGGCTTGATGGGCTGAATGGCCTTATGCAGTTCTATTCTTGACTCTATGAAGATATTTCAATCGCTAGGGCTGTCATTACTCACCTTCGCAATAAAAAACTAAGAACAGCAGCTTTTCCGATAGTATTTTCTCAGTAGAGATTTTATGCCAAGATTGTTTTGTCAAGATCAAACCTGTAACCTATTTGCAATGTGTTTAAGTATCACCTCTTATTTAAAATGGATGGTCTGTACTATAATGGGACAAAACTCGGTGACTAATGTGCAAATGACTCTTCCTTTGTGAGATTGCTGCACAAAATGTAAAGAGACATTAGCAAGATCCTTCCAGACTTTGAAGTTGGCAACAGAATAATGCCATTTGCTTTTAAAAGATCTGAAGTTAAATATATAAAATTCAGCATTTTGCTGGAGTTGCCTATTTTGAGGAAAACGATTGATTTCAAATGTAATGATTGTAGGGTTTGTGGAATATGATTTCTTTTCTTTCTCAGGGACCTACAAGACAGTAAGAATAAAATTCTTCCTCTCACCAAGATAAAGGAAGAGTCCAAATAATGAGTTGTTGCATAACATATACACACTGGAGAAAAGACCGTGATTCGATCTTGTCCATTGCTGCACACCTTCTGTTTAACTCCTACAACCTGGAACATATATAAAAAAATAAGAAATAGGAGGAGCAGGCCATTCAGCCCTTCGATTCTGTTATCTCATTCAACAAGATTGCGGCTGTTCTTCTAACTCATCACCACCTTCCTGCACTAACCTCTTATTTTTTAATTCCTGAGTCCCCAAGAATCTATTGACCTCTGTCTTGAATATTCTCAATGACTGAGCATCCACAATTCTCTGGGATAGAGAATTTCAAATATTCACAACCTTCTTTGAAGGAATTTCTCCTCATCTCAGTCCTAAATGGCCAACCCCTTATCCTGAGACTTTGAACCCGTGTTCTAGATTCCCCAGCCAGAGGAAACATTCTTTCAGCATCTACCCTGTCCAGCCACTTAAGAATTTTATATGTTTCAAATAGACTAAATCTCATTCACCTAAACTCCAAGGAATAGAGACCTAGTCTACTCAATCTCACCTCATACAATTCCTCATCCCAGGAAGCACTCCTTAGTTAAGGAGACCAAAGCTGCACACAGAGCTCCAGATGTGGCCTCACAATGCCCTGTATAACTGTACTAAGGCTTCTTTACTCTCAATCCACACTGTAAATAGAGAACGTATAACAGCATGATAAAAAAAAAAAAAACAAAAACAGAATTACCTGGAAAAACTCAGCAGGTCTGGCAGCATCGGCGGAGAAGAAAAGAGTTGACGTTTCGAGTCCTCATGAGGACTCGAAACGTCAACTCTTTTCTTCTCCGCCGATGCTGCCAGACCTGCTGAGTTTTTCCAGGTAATTCTGTTTTTGTTTTGGATTTCCAGCATCCGCAGTTTTTTTGTTTTTATTTTTATAACAGCATGATGCTGTTTAGACCATGGACAGGGATCGGTAGTAATGATGGAGGAGTTGGTGGTGGTTTTCCTAGCATTCCAGTTTGCCAATTGAAGAGTTGGCATCTTCCTTCCTTTTGTTTGTTTGCCTGGTGCGATGGATTCCATCCACTTGTTGAGCAAAGATTCTAAGCTCCAAGCACCCAGTGAAACAGACGGACAGTGGCGGTCAGCACCTTACTAGGTTGTGGCCGCCCAACTGGAGGTGGGTGTGATGGACCAATGGGACACGATGGTTCCTCCCACCGGAGACAGCCTGTAGAACATGTTCTCCATGCCAATCAAGTTGGGCTAATCACTAGTAGCTGCTGTCTCCGTGTTATGTTAACACTCTGAGCGAAAGTGGAGTATCCTCTCCAGAGTGCAAACCTTGACAAAATTTATGGAGACCCTGCGCTGTGCAAACATCAGTGCCTCTCTTGACCTCCTGGTTTGAGTCCAAAGGAATACAAAGGATTATGTTTGGCACCGGCTTGGTTGCAGGAGTTGCTGGAAAGGTGACAGATTTAGACATCAAGTCCGCCTTTGAGCTGCACTCCAGATTTTTTGCCAGGGTTTACTCCCTTAGCTGTTAACCCTCTCGAGGTATCCACAAGCTCACAGCTGGGATTTTAGGTCATGAGTGCCAGTGTGTATCCATGTGCCAGTGGGCCTGCACACTGCATGTCTGGGGGCCAAACCTCTTCCCAGTTCCGCTGAAGCTTTAGCCTGGGGCTGTAGGGGACCCAGTTTCCGTGTGTCACCACAAGGAGGCAGAGCTGAGGAGCTGCTGGCGGGGAGGCTGTCAACTGACAGTGAGAGGCTTAACGTTTGGCTCCCTTTTTCACATTACCGCTCACGAGTGGCGTAAGCTGTAAAAGAGAAGCAAAGTAGCACACAAAAGTGGTAAGCCTATTAACTCTCTTCACCACACACTAGATGCATCACATCAACCTGTTGGATACACTGCATTTATATAGCACGTTCCACAACACCAAGTTCAAGGTTAACATTACTGTGATGGAGACTGTCATTGAAGCCAAATAGTCTGCTCTCATTAATTACAAGAGAGATCCGAGCAAAAAGATTCTGAATCCGCTAAGAGCTGCTCAAAATTCCAGCAGAGTGTTAGGCGGTGCGCCAGTGACTACTGGTTACAACCTTGCTAGAATATCCAGATGTCCTTCGACACAGGAAATGTGAGAGGCAGGTAAGAAGGGATCAAAACGGCAACAGGTCCGTCAGCAAAGGAAACAGCTCCATTGAAAGGCAAGGGAGGTCATCACTGACTGCAATAAGCAGTTGGAGAGATGCTGGAACACTACCTTGAGTTGTAATCCAGGGAGAACACTGTCACTGAGGATGCTCGGGACACTTAGAAAACCTGTCTGTCAGAGCAGGGCTGGATAGCGAACGCACAGTGGAGGAGCTTAGTAAATATATTGACTCACTTTCCATGGGCAAAGCTCCAAGTGCTGATGTTCCACCGCCTGAACTAACCAAGCACAGGAAACTTTTTCTTCTCCGCCGATGCTGCCAGACCTGCTGAGTTTTTCCAGGTAATTCTGTTTTTGTTCAGGAAACTGGCACCCCTGCAGCATCTGCACAGACTTCTCTGTCTCTGCTGGAGGGAGTTTGTTTTTATTCGTTCACAGGATGTGGGCATTGCTGGCTAGGCCAGCATTTATTACCCATCCCTAATTGCCCTTGAGGAGATGGTGGTGAGCTGCCTTCTTTAACCGTTGCAGTCCATGTGGTGTAGGGACACCCAGGATAAGCACGATGCAAAGATTATGACCCCGTACAAGAACAAGGGCAACTGCAGTGATTGCAGCCACTATCAAGGGACCTCCCAGATGAGCATCGTGAGAGAGGTATTTGCCCTGTTGCCCTTGTCCGACTGCAGATCCTGGCTGAACACATCCATCCTGAATCCCAGTGTGGTTCCAGAACTGGAAGATCTACAATTGACATGATCTTCTCAGTCTGGCAGCTGCAAGAGAAATACCGTGAACAAAGGAGACGACTATATATTGCCTTCGCTGATCTCATGTGAGCAGAGGCGGTCTATTTAAGCTGCTGGAGAAAATTGGCTGCCTGCTGAAGCTGCTCAGTGTGACCTCCCCTTCCCATGACAACATGATGGGTAAGGTCAGGAATGACAGGGCAACATCGGAACACTTTGAGATCTGCAGTGGGGTCAAACAGGTTTGTGTTTTGACACTGACACTCCTTGGCATGTTCTGATCTTTTCTGCTGTCATTTGCCTTCAGGTCATCTGCAGAGGGTGTCTACTTACATACCAGAACTGATGGAAGACTGTTCAGCCTTGCTCGCCTGAGACCCAAGACAAAGGTGTGCCAATTAGGTCCTCTTCAGAGAGTTACTCTACACTGCCAATGCCACACTGATATTCCTTACCAAGGAGCACCAACTGGCAACTCTCTCACACATGTAAAGACTTTGGTTTGACCATCGGCATCAGGAAGACAAACGTCCTGGTCCAGGATGTTACCACACTGCCATCTTTCATCATCGACAATATGATGCTGGAAGCTGTTGATAGCATCACATATCTGGGCTCCACAATCAGCAACAATCTGTCACTTGATGCTGAAATCAACTCACGCATTGCAAATCTGGAGCTGGTATGTCCAAGCTGAGTAAGAGAGTGTAGAATAACAGCAACCTGACCGAGAGCATCAAACTGCGAGTCTACCAAGCCTATGTCGTCAGCGCACTCCTCTACAGCGGTGAGACCTGGATAACATACGCCAAGCAGGAGAAAAGGCTGAAACAAAAACAAAAACTCAGCAGGTCTGGCAGCATCGGCGGAGAAGAAAAGAGTTGACGTTTCGAGTCCTCATGACCCTTCGACAGAACTTGAGTTCGAGTCCAAGAAAGAGTTGAAATATAAGCTGGTTTAAGGTGTGTGTGTGGGGGGCGGAGAGATTGAGAGAGAGAGAGGTGGAGGGGGGGGTGTGGTTGTAGGGACAAACAAGCAGTGATAGAAGCAGATCATCAAAAGATGTCAACAACAATAGTACAAAAGAACACATAGGTGTTAACGTTAAAGTTGGTGATATTATCTAAACGAATGTGCTAATTAAGAATGGATGGTAGGGCACTCAAGGTATAGCTCTAATGGGGGTGTTTTTTTTTATTAAAAATAATGGAAATAGGTGGGAAAAGGAAAATCTATATAATTTATTGGAAAAAAAGGGAAGGGGGAAACAGAAGGGGGGTGGGGATGGGGGAGGGAGCTCACGACCTAAAGTTGTTGAATTCAGTATTCAGTCCGGAAGGCTGTAAAGTGCCTAGTCGGAAGGTGAGGTGTTGTTCATCCAGTTTGCGTTGGGCTTCACTGGAACAATGCAGCAAGCCAAGGACAGACATGTGGGCAAGAAAGCAGGGTGGAGTGTCAAAATGGCAAGCAACAGGGAGGTTTGGGTCATTCTTGCGGACAGACCGCAGGTGTTCTGCAAAGCGGTCGCCCAGTTTACGTTTGGTCTCTCCAATGTAGAGGAGACCACATTGGGAGCAACGAATGCAGTAGACTAAGTTGGGGGAAATGCAAGTGAAATATTGCTTCACTTGAAAGGAGTGTTTGGGTCCTTGGACGGTGAGGAGAGAGGAAGTGAAGGGGCAGGTATTGCATCTTTTGCGTGGGCATGGGGTGGTGCCATAGGAGGGGGTTGAGGAGTAGGGGGTGATGGAGGAGTGGACCAGGGTGTCCCGGAGGGAGCGATCCCTACGGAATGCCGATAGAGGGGGTGAAGGGAAGATGTGTTTGGTGGTGGCATCATGCTGGAGTTGGCGGAAATGGCGGAGGATGATCCTTTGAATGCGGAGGCTGGTGGGGTGATAAGTGAGGACAAGGGGGACCCTATCATGTTTCTGGGAGGGAGGAGAAGGCGTGAGGGCGGATGCGTGGGAGATGGGCCGGACACGGTTGAGGGCCCTGTCAATGGCCGTGGGTGGAAAACCTCGGTTAAGGAAGAAGGAGGACATGTCAGAGGAACTGTTTTTGAAGGTAGCATCATCAGAACAGATGCGACGGAGGCGAAGGAACTGAGAAATGGGATGGAGTCCTTACAGGAAGCGGGGTGTGAGGAGCTGTAGTCGAGATAGCTGTGGGAGTCGATGGGTTTGTAATGGATATTGGTGGACAGTGTATCACCAGAGATTGAGACAGAGAGGTCAAGGAAGGGAAGGGAAGTGTCAGAGATGGACCACCTGAAAATGATGGAGGGGTGGAGATTGGAAGCAAAGTTAATAAATTTTTCTAAGTCCTGACGAGAGCATGAAGCAGCACCGAAGTAATCATCGATGTACCGGAGAAAGAGTTGTGGAAGGGGGCCGGAGTAGGACTGGAACAAGGAATGTTCCACATACCCCATAAAGAGACAGGCATAGCTGGGGCCCATGCGGGTACCCATAGCCACATCTTTTATTTGGAGGAAGTGAGAGGAGTTGAAGGAGAAATTGTTCAGCGTGAGAACAAGTTCAGCCAGACGGAGGAGAGTAGTGGTGGATGGGGATTGTTCAGGCCTCTGTTCGAGGAAGAAGCTAAGGGCCCTCAGACCATCCTGGTGGGGGATGGAGGTGTAGAGGGATTGGACGTCCATGGTGAAGAGGAAGCGGTTGGGGCCAGGGAACTGGAAATTGTTGATGTGACGTAAGGTGTCAGAGGAATCACGGATGTAGGTGGGAAGGGACTGGACAAGGGGAGAGAGAAGGGAGTCAAGATAACGAGAAATGAGTTCTGTGGGGCAGGAGCAAGCTGAGACGATCGGTCTACCGGGGCAGTTCTGCTTGTGGACTTTGGGTAGGAGATAGAAGCGGGCTGTCCGAGGTTGGGCGACTATCAGGTTGGAAGCTGTGGGAGGGAGATCCCCAGAGGAGATGAGGTCAGTGACAGTCCTGGAAACAATGGCTTGATGTTCAGTGGTGGGGTCATGGTCCAGGGAGAGGTAGGAGGAAGTGTCTGTGAGTTGACGCTCAGCCTCCGCGAGGTAGAGGTCAGTGCGCCAGACAACAACAGCACCACCCTTGTCAGCGGGTTTGATGACAATGTCAGGGTTGGACCTGAGAGAATGGAGTGCAGTAAGTTCAGAGAGAGACAGGTTAGAATGGGTGAGAGGAGCAGAGAAATTGAGACGACTAATGTCACGCCGACAGTTCTCAATGAAAAGATCAAGAGAAGGTAAGAATCCAGAGGGAGGAGTCCAGGTGGAGGGAGAATATTGGAGATGGGTAAAAGGATCCATTGAACTGGGAGAGGACTCCTGCCCAAAGAAGTGAGCCCGGAGACAAAGAGGGCGAAAGAAGAGTTCAGCATCATGCCGAGCCCGAAATTCATTGAGGTGAGGGCGTAAGGGTATGAAACTAAGTCCTTTGCTGAGCACTGAACGTTCAGCATCGGAGAGGGGAAGGTCAGGGAGTATAGTGAATACACGGCTGGGGCTGGGATTGGAAGATGGAGTGGGGACGGAGGGACAGGCAGGGGTGGAGGGTCCTAGATGGGTGTTGGTGTCGATGAGTTGTGGGAGCTTGCGTTCCTTAGCACTTGAGAGAAAGAGAAAAAGTTTCTTGTTGAGGCGTCGGATGAGCCGAAGGATAAAATGAAACTGGGGGCACGCGCAGCTTTGAAAAAGGGTACGGCGGTGCTGCTGGAGGGAGAGGTCGAGTGTGTTCATATGGCGGCGCATGGCACTGAGTGTGGATTTCAGAATGTGACGGGAACAGCAGTCCGAGAAACGTTTTATGTCCCGGAGATACCTGTAATCCTGGGTGGGTTCGAAACATGAGGGGTGGAATTTCAGTTGAAATCCACGTGGGGTAAGTCGGAGATGGAGACAGTCACTGAGAAAGGAGATATGGCTGTGAAAGCGGGTTTTAGTAAACACCTTGTCCAGGAGGGAAATGGAAAGCAATGAAGGTGAGCAAGGCAAAAGAGATGAAAGGAAATCTTGTCGCAGAAAAGAACAGAACTTCTTCAAGGAGGTAGGCATTTCTTGAAGAGCAGTGGCAGTCAATTAAACACAGAGATAAAAACAAAAAAACTGCGGATGCTGGAAATCCAAAACAAAAACAAAAACAGAATTACCTGGAAAAACTCAGCAGGTCTGGCAGCATTGGCGGAGAAGAAGAGTTGACGTTTCGAGTCCTCATGACCCTTCGACAGAACTTGAGTTCGAGTCCAAGAAAGAGTTGAAATATAAGCTGGTTTAAGGTGTGTGTGTGGGGGGCGGAGAGATAGAGAGAGAGAGAGGTGGAGGGGGGGGTGTGGTTGTAGGGACAAACAAGCAGTGATAGAAGCAGATCATCAAAAGATGTCAACAACAATAGTACAAAAGAACACATAGGTGTTAACGTTAAAGTTGGTGATATTATCTAAACGAATGTGCTAATTAAGAATGGATGGTAGGGCACTCAAGGTATAGCTCTAGTGGGGGTGTTTTTTTAATTAAAAATAATGGAAATAGGTGGGAAAAGGAAAATCTTTATAATTTATTGGAAAAAAAGGAAGGGGGAGACAGAAAGGAGGTGGGGATGGGGGAGGGAGCTCACGACCTAAAGTTGTTGAATTCAGTATTCAGTCCGGAAGGCTGTAAAGTGCCTAGTCGGAAGATGAGGTGTTGTTCCTCCAGTTTGCGTTGGGCTTCACTGGAACAATGCAGCAAGCCAAGGACAGACATGTGGGCAAGAGAGCAGGGTGGAGTGTCAAAATAACAAGCGACAGGGAGGTTTGGGTCATTCTTGCGGACAGACCGCAGGTGTTCTGCAAAGCGGTCGCCCCCCAGTTTACGTTTGGTCTCTCCAATGTAGAGGAGACCACATTGGGAGCAACGAATGCAGTAGACTAAGTTGGGGGAAATGCAAGTGAAATACTGCTTCACTTGAAAGGAGTGTTTGGGTCCTTGGACGGTGAGGAGAGAGGAAGTGAAGGGGCAGGTGTTGCATCTTTTGCGTGGGCATGGGGTGGTGCCGTAGGAGGGGGTTGAGGAGTAGGGGGTGATGGAGGAGTGGACCAGGGTGTCCCGGAGGGTGCGATCCCTATGGAATGCTGATAGAGGGGGTGAAGGGAAGATGTGTTTGGTGGTGGCATCATGCTGGAGTTGGCGGAAATGGCGGAGGATGATCCTTTGAATGCGGAGGCTGGTGGGGTGATAAGTGAGGACAAGGGGGACCCTATCATGTTTCTGGGAGGGAGGAGAAGGAGTGAGGGCGGATGCGCGGGAGATGGGCCGGACACGGTTGAGGGCCCTGTCAACGACCGTGGGTGGAAAACCTCGGTTAAGGAAGGAGGAGGACATGTCAGAGGAACTGTTTTTGAAGGTAGGAGAAAAGGCTGAACAGGTTCCACCTTCACTGTCTCAGACGTATCCTCAACATCTCTTTGCAGGACAGGGTCACCAACTCACGGATCCTAGAGCATGCTAATTCCATAAGATACACTCCCTGCTAAACCAACAACATCTACTCTGGCTGGGCCACGTTCATTAGATGGATGATGGTCATATACCCAAAGACCTCGTGTACGGTGAATTGGCTACTGGGTCATTCCACCGCTACAAGGAAGCCTACAAGTGAGGTATGGAGAGGCGGACATTGACACTGACAACTGGGTGACAGTGGCGGGTGGCTGTGATCTCTGGAGGCAGACTGTTTGGAAGGGCACTGGAAGGGGCGAGCAGAAATGGAAAGCTCAGCTGGCTGAGAAGAGGTTCCAGAGGAAACATGGGGCCAGAAAATCGTGTATCTTCTCAGCGCATGGTCTTCCTCTGCAGCAATTGTGGCAGAGATTGCTATCCTAAAGCCAGACACAGAATTGACATGATGTAAATGTGAGATGGAAGGCTGCCAACAGATATATAAATGCAAATCTTGCTGTCTATATGACCAATATGAATAAGTTTACATTTTGTGAGGCTCCACACCAGGACAATTTTACCCATGGTGTTCAGCATGCATACACGGGGTATGAGCTGGCACTGCCAGTGGGAAACCCTGCCCCCATGAACATAGCATATCAGAAAATCCTCCAATCAGTAATGTTAATGGGAGTTTGGAGAATTAGCCACGTAATCGCCTCATCAACCGACATGCTATGTGCTCTTTTCACATTCTTTGCTGAACAAATATTGCAACCTAATTTTAATTTATCTGGCTGATACACTTGGAGCTGTTTTATTATATGTTCCCATTGACAGTAGGGTCAATATGATATAGCGATTGGCAGAATCGAAGGTGACATGAGGAAAAGCTTTTGGACGCAGCGAGTGGTTAGGATCTGGAAGGCACTACCTGAGAGCCCCAAGCTTTAGGAAGGATGTGAAGACTTTAGAGAGGGTGCAGAAAAAATTCACAATAATGGTCCCAGGCAGCAATGAGAGACTTCAGTTACAGAGATAGATGGGAGAAGCTAAAGCAGAGAAGAAAAAGTTGAGAGGAGGTTTGATAGAGATGTTCAAAATCATGAGGGGTCTAAATAAAGTGGATAGAGAGAAACTGTTCCCGTTGGTGAATGGGTTGAGAACCAAAGGATGCAGAATTAAGGCGAACGACATAAGAACCAAAAACGACATGAGAAAACATTTTTTTTTCTGATGCGAGTGGGTAAGGTCTGTGCTGCAATGCCTGAGAGTATGGTGGCAGTAGCTTCGATTGTGGCTTTTAAAAGGGAATTGGATAAACACCCGAAGAGAAATCATTTGCAGGGCTTCGGGAAAGCGGCAAGGGACTGGGGCTAGCCGAATCGCTCCTTCCGAGAGCTGGCAGGGGCTTGATGGGCCAAATGGCTTCCTTCGCGCTGTGACCATTTTGTAACGATTCTACATAAAGCACGTCAGTTGCAAAATAAAGCTGAACCAAGGCATCGATGTTGGCCAATGTGTGCTTGAGTTACTGAGTAGTCCATTCCATAACTTACCTCAGAGATGAATGCAAAATTAAAAACCTTAAGCTAAAACTGCAACCATTAATTAAGGTAATGGTCAAATGCTTCTGTTCGTGCCTTTTATACTGTATCTGAAAAGTCTAAAATGACTAAGATGAAAATAATGAGACATTGCCATATGTGGCACTGGTTTATTCTGCTCAAAATGCATATTAGTTGGTTGCCTTTTGTAATGAGTCCTCTACTTAGGGCATAATAACAGTGATTACTGGAGTCCCTACTGTGTCATTACCAGTTTGCATCGATTACCCTGGAACAATCCAATCACAATACTGAAGGATTAAAATGGATCCTCACAAGCTCCTATAACTAAAGCAAACATCCTGGTTGCTTTAACCACTTCAGTGCTATGCTAACATCTGCTGTCCTATAACCACTACCATTGAAACTACATAATGCTGATTACGCAGGGATATATGCCTGTGGCCTACCTTCCTTGTACAGGGCCTTGATTTAAGACACTCCTAAAAACCTACCTATTTGACCAAGGATTAAAAAAAAGACTTGCATTTACCTAGTGCCTTTCATGACCACAGGATGTCCCAAAGTGCTTTCCAGCCAATGAAGTACTTTTGAAGTGTAGTCACTGCTGTAATGTAGGAAATGTGGCAGACAATTTGCACACAGCAAGCTCCCACAAACAGCAGCATAATAACGGCCAGATAAGCTGTTTTAATAATGTTTCCTGAGGGATAAATATTGACCAGGACATCAGGCAGAACGCCCTGGCTTTTCAAAATAGCTCAAGGGGATATTTTGCATACACCTGACAGAGCACAAGATGCTTCAGTTTAACCTTTCATTTGAAAAGCAAGATCGCCAACAGTGCAGCACTCCCTCAGAAGAACTAGATAGTCAGTCTAGATTTTTGTACTCAAGTACCTGAAGTGGGACTTAAACCCTTAAACTACTGACTCAGGGAGTTAGCATACTAACGACTGAGCCGTGGTGGACACTTGAAGAATTTTACGTGGTGATCATTTTACCAAAACGAGGGGTAATTTCGATATCTCTCAGCACGCTGCACGTAACTATGGCCAGGATTTTACAACCCCTCCCGCCTGGAGATTTAAATGTGTCATCACATCCGCCGATGGGAGACACACCACGGCTGGGAATTTAAATCCTGGCCTATATGTTTTCAAATTGCCAACGTTTCTTGAACTCAATTTCTGTTGTGTCATTGTAGTCCCATATGATAAAAATAAACACTCAGTTAGAACCAGGTGATGAGCTATAGCATTATCAGAAATATTCAGGTATTATGCTTCACTTCAGAGAGTGTGCAAGAAGGCAGAACCTTGGCAAATGACCAAAGCCATGAACCACATTTGATTCATGCTTTGAGGCGATGAAGCATTTGGAGATTCACAGGAGAAAATGCTCCAACAACTGAATTTCAGACATTATTATCCGAAGGAATTGAAGGTCAAGCCTAGAGAATTTGATTTCAGCAGAGATGAATTTATATAACATCTCTCTCTGTCACCGGTGAGAAAAATGGTGGCACAACACTGTACAATAACGCTGCTGGATACTGGATACTGGAAATCGAGAAAACAATCTTGAGCTCAACTAAAATTCCGCTGCCCGTTTCCTTCAACTTGCACCGAGTCCTATTCACCCATCATCCTTGTTCTCACCAACTTACATCAACTCTCAATCCAGCGACATCCCGGTTTTAAAGTTCTGATCCTTGTGTTCAAATCCCTCCATGATCTCTCCACTCTCCCTAACTCTGTCATCTTCTCGAATTCTACAAGCCCCACAAACTCTGCATTGCCCCAATTCTGGCCTCTTGAGCAGCCCCACTCCCTTTCTCTACAACTGGTGTCCGTACTTTGAGCTGCTTGAGCTGTGAGCCCTGGCATTCTCTTCCTAAACCCTTTTCTGATTCCCTGTCTCCCCCTCCTCCTTTAAGGTGCCCCTTTATATGCCCAATCTTTCAATGCTCTGTCCTATTTTCTTCTTTAATTTGGTGTCATTTTTTTTCTGATTATGCTCCTATATAGTGTTTGGGAATGTTTTACTACAGTAAAGATACTGCATAAATGCAAGTTGCAAGTTGGAAAATCTGGATGTAGGGCTATTGGACAGAATGTCACTTTAAACTTGTTATGGAATAATTGGTATGAGTAAGAAGGGACAAGTTACAAGAGATAATCTAGGCAGGCATAGTTGACAAAGAAAGGATGACAGTTGAATCAAATAACACGGAAAAGATGAATGGACATGAAAATCCAGTTAGAAATTGGAAAGAGAAATCTATTCAATGGCATGGAAATGTAATTTGGGCTTGGGACAAGAGAGGGAGGACAGGGATATGCACAAATATGTTCTGTTAAAATTGCAAAGACAAGCTAAGTTAACTGGGAGTTAAACCAAGTAGGTGAATGGCAATTGTATTATTGATTTGGTATAAATGCTAGGGAGGCTTATTAACTTTACAGAATTGATTTTGTGAACTTGTGGCCCGAATTTTCCCGTAGAAATAATGGTGATGCTATTGGCCCTCACTCTTATTAAATGGCAATCGGACGGCAAGTTCCAGCAACCACACCTGCGCAGTTAAATGCATAAATCAGGAGGGAGTTGGCTGAGTTGTTCTACTCCTCCAGAAGCTGCCCTGGAATCTTGCTGAGAGACTGGGCATTGAAGCTCATGGATGGGCATGAAGTTACATTACTTATGTGATAGATAAACAGGAAACAGAGCAGCAAGTTAAGGCTTGTCCTTTGTAGTGTAAGGACATTCCTATAATAATTATTAAAAGTTTTATTAGAACTATAAGTTTTAATTATGCCCAAACATCAGCCACTGAAACTTAACTTTTACAAGTGTGAAGTGTCATTCTTTCATATTTTAATTGCTGTTGGATATCTAAAATAATTTTTAAAAACTTTTTCTTTCTGTCTCTTAAGCCGATCTTTCTTTTCCTCTCTTTATTTTACTTTCTGTAGGCTTGATATCCTAGTTTAGGGTCTGTGCATGTTTCAATAAAGGGACATATAATTATTTGCCCTGTTCACACAACTCTTAGAACCCCTGTAGAGGACACTCTGATGATTTGGCTCAATTGATCAGTACCTGATGACCAAAGAATGTTTGAAGCTGGGACTAGATTCAATTTATATTTGGACGTTCTTTTGTGTGTGCACTTTATGCAACTAAAGTAGTTCTTTGTTACACAGTGCACTGTTGGATGTGCTATCTTTTGGATTTTTTTCATTTGTTTATGGGATGTTGCCCATCCCTAATTACCCGCGTTCAGAGGGCATTTAAGAGTGAACCACATTGCTGCGGGTCTGGAGTCACATGTAGGCCAGACCAGGTAAGGACAGCAGATTTTCTTCCCTAAAGGGCATTTGCGAGCCAGATGGATTTTACAACAATCGACAATGGTTTTGTGGTTAGAATCAGACTTTTAATTCCAGATTTTTATTGAATTCAAGTTTCACCATCTGCCATGGTGGGATTCAAACCTGGGTCCCCAGAGCATTACCCTGGGTCTCTGGAATACTAGTCCAGTGACAAAACCACTATGCCACCGCTGCCTCCCCAGTGTGACATTAAGCTGCAGCCCTGTCTACCCTCTCATGTGGGTGTGAAAGAACCTAGGAACTATTTCAAATAGGAGCAGGGAAATTATCACTGGCGTCCTGGCCAATATTACTTCATTGTCTGTAAAGCATTTTGCAATGTCCTGAGGTCATTAAAAGCATAATATAAATGAACATCTTTCCCTTTAACACAACCTCTCAATACAACAATGTGAAATGCCTAAGCAAAAGGCAATTTTAAAAAAAAACTTCAAAATGGAATACTTCAAATACTAAACTTATGGAACATTCCAAGTATTTACTGCCTCTAAAGACATAATTAAGTAGCTGATTAAGCAGGTAATCATACAATGAGATTTCTGTAGCTGGAAAATAAACTACCACTGCCTATTTTTAACTGCTTTTCATTAACATCCATGATCCAAGTACCTCTCAAACTCCTGTCGAGCACATTGAGAAAATTTTAATTATTCAATTCTCAATATCTGAACACAACTGTTCAACGTTGGCATTAATGTAAGGTTTTTCATCGCAAGGTTAGACTCCTTTCTCTCTCAGTTGTACTGATATGCAGAGATAAGAATGCATTAGCACATTTGAATGACTGATATCTGGAAATAATTACAGAGCCGCAAAGGGCTCAGGTGGTTTATATATATAGAATAATGTCTAACTGAGCAATTAAAGGGTAATGGCTTGTAAATGCAACAGATGAAACAAGTTAAAGAAAGCAACCTAATCAAGAGATCCATATGGCTTCCATAAGGGCATTTTGAAAAAGTTAGGATGCAGGCATTGCAAGTAATTAGGAAGGCAAATGGAATATTGGCCTTTATTGAAAGGGGGATGGAGTATAAAAGTAGGGAAGGTTTGTTACAACTATACAGGGCATTGGTGAGACAGTACTTGGAGTATCTGTGTGGCTTTTATCTCCTTTATTTAAGGAAGGGTCTACTTCTGAAACAATTCAGAGAAACTTCACCAGACTGATTTCTGGCATGAGGGCTTTATCTTATGAGGAAAGGTTGAGCAGGTTGGGCTTACAACCATTGGAATTTGGAAGAATGAGAGGTGATGTTACTGAAACATAAGATTCTGAGGGGGCTCGACAGGGTTGATGCTGAGAGGTTGTTGCCTCACGTGGGGGAGCCTGGAACTGGGGGCACAGCTTAAAGATAAGAGGTCTCCCATTTAAGATGGAAATGAGGAGGAATTTCTTCTCTCAAAGGCTGTTAATCTTTGGTATTTTCTTCCACAGAGAGAAAAGTGAAGGCTGGATCATTGAATATATTCAAGGCTGTTAGATTTTTGATTGACAAAGGAGTCAAAGATCATGGGGGAGAGGCTAGAAAGTACTGCTAAAGCCACAATCAGATCAGCCATGATCTTATTGACTGGTGAAGCAGGCTCAATGGGCTGAATGGCCTACTCATGCTCCTATTTCTTATGGAGTTATTACCAGCTAGTAATTTAGTTTAATGTTTCATCTGAGTTCTCTAGATAATAAAGGATGTTTGAGAATTGATTAGAAGGGAATAACCCAATCAAGGATAATGGGTGGTTCATATGTATATGTATGAATAACATACCTGGAAAAGATAACAAGGCATTAATTTAGTGAAGGGCTGAGGTGGTTTATAGATATTGTGGTGAATCCTGTGACCCTGTTATGTGTAAATTTGGTAGAAACAATACAAACCTGCTTATACAATTCATTTCCTCATACATAAATTAAATCAGGGGTACAGATGCATAGAGATTATGTAACTGGGTGAGTACTCCTGAGGCCTGAACCAATGATCCTGAAACATAAGTTTAAAAATCCCAACATGGCAGCTGCAGAAGTTAAATTCAATTAATTGAATAATAATCTGGAATAAAAACCTAGCATGAGGGATGGAAACATATCAACCTTTCCTGGCCTATATGTGACTCCAGTCCCAGAGCAAAGTGGTTGGTTCTTAACTGCCTCTTAAAATGGCCCAGTACATTCCTCAGTTGTATTCAAAAAGGTGGTTTATTACCTTCTGAACAGTATTAAATGTTGACTTTGCCAATGAGTCCCACATCCTGGCTGGAGTTTTTTGTGCCCTCTGCAGGGTGATGGCAGGGCGGAGGATGAGAGCCTCAGGGAGATTTCTGCACTCTTCCAAACACAAGCGTGAAAGGGCGCAGGCCCCGACTCTCCCTCTTCCCCACCCCCCCACCCCGTCCACGCAGGTAGTGCTCAGCACTTCTGGGTGAGCCTTAATTGGCCCACCCACATATAAGTGTGGCATGCAGCCGATCGCGGGCGGCGATCAACTCCCACCCAGCCTGCACGACGGGGAGAAAATTCTCCCCTTGGAGTTTGGTGAGTGGGGGGGGGGTTTAAAATGTTAATTTTGTTCTTAAATTTTGCTCTTAAAATCTAGTCTAATCTGTATTTAGCAGTAACTGGAAAGTACGGTGTAAGCAGTCTTAGTTATTTTTTTTCTTGCAGCTTAGATGGGTAAACTCACTCTCTACTGTGAGAGCTGTGTAGTTAATTAGCTAACTAGCTGAATCTGGTTACTCCAGCCCCAGTTCAGTTGGTTATAAATACAGGCCTCTTTAGTGCAGCTAAGGCAAACAGGTTGTAGCTGAGAAAATTGAGTGCAGACTTGGAGTTTGCTGAGTGGGGGAGTTCATCAAGGGGGGGAAAGGAGGTGTTCGTTTCCTTTTTCTATCTCTCTCACCCTGCAGGAATTGGCTCTTGCTCTACTACAGGGAAAGGTGAGTATCTGGTTAGTGGTTAATCTATTCCTAAGGGGTTTAAAATAGTATACAAATTGGTGATAAATTAATGAAATATATTAAAAAGCAACATAAATAAGTGAATAATATAATTAAATAATTATTTACAACATGATGGAAGACAGGAGAGGTAATGTGTCAAGGCTGAGCTCAAGGGAGCTCCTGAATAACATTGTGACCCAGGGCAAACACGTCTGCAGTAAGTGTTTGCATCTTGAGAAACCAGCACAGCCATTGAGCTGGAGGCTGAGCTGCAGACTCTGTAACGCATCTGGGAGGGGGAAAGTTACCTGGATGCTTTGTTCCAGGAGGCAGTCACACCACTTAGGATAGAGTCTTCTGATTTGGTCAGTAGTCAGGGTCTGGAGGGTGTGACTCCAAGAGGCACATAAGTGGGCCCAATGGGCAGGACTGCAGGAGTGTGAGCCTTTGTAATTGTCCGATAGGTTTGAGGTTCTCTCAGTTTGTTTGGATGAGAGAAGGCACCGCAGGATCGATGAGCAAAGTGACCATGGCACCTTGGTACAGGAAGCCATTCAAGTGGGGAAAGCAAAAAGGAATGCAGTGTTAGTAGGGGACAGTATAGAGAGTGGTGAGCAGGATTGACACTGTTCTCTGTAGCAAAGAGCGCAAGCGCAGATGGTTGTGTTGCCTGCCCAGTGCCAAAGTTCTGTACATCTGCTTAGGGCTGGAGATGAACTTGTGGTTGGAGGGGTAGGATCCAGGTGTTATGGTCCACTTAGGTACCAAAGACATATGAGGAAAGAGGTTCTGCATAGAGAGTATGAGGAACTAGGTACTAAATTGAAAAGTAGAACTTCAAAGGTTATAATCTCTGGATTATTACCTGAGCCACGTGCAATTTGGAATAGGGTACATAAAATTAGAGAGCTGAATACGTGGCTCAAAGACTGGTGTGGGAGAAGTGGGTTCCAGATTGTGGGGCACTGGCACCAGCACTGGTGAGACAGTCTACACCTGAACCATGCTGGAACCAGTGTTCTTGCAAACTGCATAACTACGGAATTAGAGAAGATTTTAAACTAAATAGTGGGGGCAAGGGATCAAATATGGAAAGATGTGATATATCAAAGTATGGAGACAAGGTAAGAGAGGAAAATAGTAATATGGGGAATGAGGGCTGGAGAATGGCAGGAAGGGACATAGAGAAAAAACTTAAGAATGCACCAAGAATCAAGGTTGGGTGTCACAAGAATAACAAAAAGACAAAACTAAAGGCTCTGTATCTGAATGTGCAAAGCATTCATAACAAAGTAAACAAACTTATAGCGCACTTTGCAGTAAATAAAGATGATCTGATAGCCTTTACGGAGATGTAGCTGTAGGATGACAAGGGCTGGGTCCTGAATATTGAGGGGTATATGACCTTCAAGAAGGATAGGAAGCTAGGTAAAGGTGGAGGGGTAGCACTGTTCATCAAAGATGGCACTTGTGCAATAGTTAGAGATGACCTTGGTTCAGGAGATCAAGGTGTAGAATCGGTTTAGGTGGACATGAGGAATAGTGGGGGTAAGAAGTCACTAGTGGGAGTGGTTTACAGGCCCACTAACGGTAACCACAATGTAGGATAAAGTATACAAGAAGAAATGTTGGGTGCTTTTGATAAAGGGACGGCAATAATCATGGTGACTTTAATCTACATATAGACTGGAAAAATCAGATTGACAGTAGTAGCCTCGATGAGGGGTTCATACAATGCTTTTGAGATACTTTCTTAGAGCAACACATTCGGGAACCGACCAGAGAGCAGGTTACGTTAGATTTGGCATTGCGTAATGTGACAGGATTAATTAATGATCTCAGAATAAACGCATTCCTAGGTAGCAGCGATGACAATATGATTGAATTTTACATCCAGTTTGAAAGGGAGGAGAGTTCTCCCTTAGTTCTGTTGAAGGGTCATTCGGATTTGAAACATTAACTGTGTTCCTCTCTGCAGATGCTGCCAGATCTGCTGAGTTTTTCCAGGTATTTTTGTTTTTGTTTTGGATTTCCAGCATCTGCAGTTTTTTGTTTTTATTTTATTTTATGAAAGGGAGAAGAGTTTGTCCAAGACTAGTATTTTAAACTTAAATAAGCCCAACCATGTGGGCATGAAAGCTGAGCTAGCTGAAGTGAACTGGGATACTTGGCTAGGGAATAGATCAATAGAGAAGCAGTGGCAGACATTTATGGGGATTTTTCAGAATACTTGGAATAAGTATATTCCCACTAAAAGAAAATTTCTAAAGGGAGACCACACTATCTGTGGTTACCTAAAGAATTTAAGGAAAGCATCAAACTTAAGGAAAGAGCATATAACTGCGCAAAGATGAGCGACAGGTCAGATGTTTGGTCTTAATATAAAGAATGGCAGGGAACGACTAAAAGGGTAATCAGGAGAAAGAAATTAGAGTATTAGAGGAAGCTGCCAGAAGTGTAAAAATGGATGGCAAGAGTTTCTGCAGATACTTAAACAGGAAAAGAGTAAGTAAAATGAGTGTTGGTCCTCTAGAGAGTGACAATGGGAGTTAATAGTGGATAATAAGTTAATGGTGGATGAAATGAACAAATATTTTGCTTCTGTCTTAACTATTGAGGATATAAAAAACATTCCAGTAATAGCTGTAAATCAGGAGGTGAAGGGGAGACAGGAACTTGGTGAAATTATAATCACGAGGGAAGTAGTACTGAGCAAACTGATGGACCTGCGGGCTGACAAGTCTCTGGGTCCAGATGGACTTCATCCCAGGGTCTTAAAAGAGCTGGCTAATGAAGTAGTAGATAGATTAGCGCTAATTTTTCAAAAATCCCTGGATTCTGGAAGGTTTCATCAGACTGGAAAGTAGCAAATATAACCCCTCTATTCAAGAAGAGAGGGAGGCAGGAAACTATAGACCAGTTAGCTTGACGTCTGTCATGGGGAAGGAGTTAGAGTCAGTCATTAAAGAGGTTATAGCTGGGCACTTAGGAAAACACAAAATAATCGGGAAGAGTCAGTATGGTTTTTTGAAAGGGAAATCATGTTTGACTGATTTATTAAAGTTCTTTGAAAGAGTAACGTGCTGTGGATGAAGGGGAGCCTGTAGATGTACTGCACTTGAATTTCCAGAAGGCATTTAATAAGGTGCCACATCAAAGGTTATTGTGGAAAGTAAAAGCTTATGGTATAAGGGGTAACATATTAGCATAGATAGAAGATTGGCTGGCTGGCAGGAAACAGAGATAATGCATAAATGGGTTTTTGTTTGATTGGCAGGAAGTGACTAGTGGAGTCCTGCAGGGGTCTGTGTTGGGGCCTAAAATTTTTACATTTTATCTCAATGACTTAGATGGGGGGAGTGAAAGCATGCTAGCTAAATTTGCAGATGACACAAAGATAGGTAGGAAAGTATGTTGTGAAGAAGACATAAGGGGCAGAATATTGCCCTCGTAGGGCGAGTGTGCGCCCAATCCGAACCAACGTAAAATGATGCACAATGATATCGGGCGAGTGTCTGATGTCATTGCACACTCGTTTTATACATAATAAATATTGCTGAAAAGGAAGACATCTTGCCAAAGATTTCTCCGTGGCAACACCTCAGCCAACCAGAGTCTACTTGCCAACCAATGAGCACCCTTTCCTGCTATAGTTTAAATTATTGTGAACGTTTGAAATTTGGCATTCTTGTGTTTGTCCTGATGAGTTCAAGGCGAGAAGCTTCAGCAATATGTCTTCCTTTTCAGCAATATTCAAGTTCAGTATCAAGCAACTGTTCATAATAAATATATTTGCTTCATAACCATAACTTGTGTGAATTGCTACCACTGATGCTTGTTATTGCCTTTCTCTGACATTTCTTTAGAGGAATGAATTTCACAAATGCAATTGGTAACAAGTTCATGTAAATAACAGCAATAAAGCTATAGGGCAGCGGTGCAATATGCCAGATATCTATCTTTGCAGAACACAAGGAATGATAGGAAGTATATATTATTGCAGTAAAGCCCCTCGTGTTATATTTTAGATGGTGGGCAGGCATGGGAGTTGGAGCACACCCACCATTAATGAAGCGGCCTATTAAAGCGTTCAGGAGCCCAACTGATTCGAATTTTTTGCTGCCAGTCCAACCATTTGGTTGGCGGGCGGGTGAAAAGGCCAAGCGGCTTTTGGATTTTTTGGTGAAACCTCATCCACGGGCGGGATGAGCTTTCGACCAGTGATTCTAAAAAAAAAATTAAAAACTCATATTTACTATGTTCCTGCTCATGTGACAGAGTCACATGAGGGGACGTGTTTTCATTGTTTTTAAAATCTTTGTTTTTATTGTTAAAGAAGTTCAGCTCCCTGAGGCAGCTCGAAGTTTGAGCAAAAATGTAAAGGCCATCAGGCTGATTAGCCCATCCACCAATCGTATAAGTGGACAGGCCATGAAAAATCACTTTCAATTGCTTCCTTAACGGGCTTAATTGCCCGCTTCCAACTGCCACGCCCGCCCGCTAACCTGAAGATTGGTCGCATGGGGGGTGATGATAGGCCGCTCGCCCGACATCATCTCCTGCTTTTTCACCTCCGTTCGGGTCGGGGCAAGAGCCTGCCCGTGAGGCTTAAAGTTCTGCCCCAGTTGTTATCGTTCCGCAAGATGATCATCCCACAATTTTTATACATAATAAATATTGCCGAAAAGAAAGACATCTTGCCAGAGATTTCTCCGTGGCAACATCTCGGCCAATCAGAGTCTACTTGCCAACCAACGAGCACCCTTTCCTGCTGTAGTTTAAATTATTGTGAACGTTTGAAATTCGGCATTCTTGTGTTTGTCCTGATGAGTTCAAGGCGAGAAGCTTCAGCAATATGTCTTCCTTTTCAGCAATATTCAAGTTCAGTATCAAGCAGCTGTTCATAGTAAATATATTTTCTTCATAACCATAACTTGTGTGAATTGCTACCACTGATGCTTGTTAATGCCTTTCTCTGACATTTCTTTAGAGGAATGAATTTCACAAATGCAATTGGTAACAAGTTCATGTAGATAACAGCAATGAAGCTATAGGGCAGTGGTGCATAATGCCAGATATCTATCTTAGCAGAACACAAGGAATGATAGGAAGTATATATTATTGCAGTAAGGCCAAGAATTAATTACGTACTTCCATGTATGAAAATATATTTGTATGCTGCCAGAATTAATGCCCTGTTAGTATTTCTGTATTTTTTTTCTACGAGCCTTCTTTCTAGCGCAGACTTTAATCTTGGTCTTATTTTTGACTTCACTGTTGGTCAGACTTCTCTCAGATGCAAACTCAACTTGTCTGAGTTCAGTGGCTGAGCCTCCCAAAATTTCATTAGCTGCCTGCTTCTTGGAAAATTCTGTGGTTTTGCCTCCAAAGACTCTTTGGCTTCATTTAGTTGATTCTTCAGCTCTTCTGTCTCTTTGTTAAATTTGTTTGCTGCCTCCTGGAAAATTGAACATTGTTGTGTCTTCTCTGCCAATTCATCCTTCAGTTTGTTCAGAGAGGTGCTGAATTCTTTGTTTCTTTTCATACTTTTCCAGAGATACAAACTTTGATCTGAGAGAATCTTGTAGCGTGTGAAGGTCTTTCAACAGGTTTTCTTTTTCCCTTCGAAGGTTGCTCACCTCATCTTGAATTCTGTCATCAAGCAGGGTCTCTTTGAGTTCCTTCTGCTATTCTACCAAGTTTTGGCTTAAGACAGTCTGCATTTCTTCAGGTTGTTGAGTCCTTACACACCCCTTTTGCATGACAGGAACGCTTCCAGCTTCCTTTTGGAATCTCAGTGGCCAATCAAGGTTGATTTTCCTTAGCCAATTTCATCCTAGAAGGTTTGGTCCTCTGCCTCTCAACACAAACACTGGTAGCTTTGCCGATTGGCTTCCATAATGGACAGTTACTCTGCTTATACTTTTTACTTGAATGTCTTCACACATGCATGTTTTTAGCTTGGCTGCTGTTTCTTCTAAACTTAATTGATGTTCAACGTTATTCATGTATCTGAAGGTATGTTCCCCAATTACTGTAGTGGAAGCTCACTTGTCCACTTCCATTCTAATAGATTTGCCATTTACTTTCACTGTGACAAATATTGGTTCCGTCTTTCCAAATTTCGGATTAAACAACGAGTAAATATCTGAATTTGTTGTTTCATGCTCTTCAACATTGTAGATTTCATTGGGCTTCTTCCTTTGTTTACAAACCTGCTTGAATCTTTCCTTGCACTACCTCATTAAATGTCCATTTCTATGACAATAGTAGCATTCAATTTTTTTAAACTGCCAATTGCTAAAAGACTGATTGTTTCCACCTCTATTAAAATTATTCTTCGATTTCGCTGCTAAGTTATTTTCCTTTATTATTCGGCTAGCGGGAGCTGTTTCCCACTTCTCGGTAGAGTCTTACTTTTTTGATTATTTTCAGCTGAGGTTTTCTGCCCGATGTGGATTATGAAAGCTGTTGTGTATTTTATATATCTCCGGTTAATGCAGAGGTGAGACTAGTTTTTAAGTGTGCAACAGGATTATTTATAAGAGTTTTAAAATGTCTCTGGATTCACAAAATATCTGTTCCTTCACTGTCGCTGGGTCAAAATCCTGGAACTCCCTCCCAGTAACAGCACTGTGGGTGTACCTACACCACATGGACTGCAGCAGTTCAAGAAGGCAGCTCACCACCACCTTCTCAAGGGCAATTAGGGATGGGCAATAAATGCTGGCCCAGCCAGCAACGCCCACATCCCATGAGTGAATTAAATAAAATGCATACAGCTCCACTTCTAATAGCTTCTGTGGTGTCTGTTTATTTAACTCAGAATCCACATCCAGACTTAACCAATCAAGCACAGTGAGCATAGATTAGTTACCAGACTCGCATAGACAAGCACAGAACAATTGAACAGTGCAAAAACATTCTTTACATGCAGCACTTTCATATTATGAGTATTATACAGTACTATAATTTATAAAGGGTTCTGTATTATTAATCCATTTGAAAAGGGGGTTTTTCAATCAAAAAAACATTGAGAAACAGTTTATGGCAAAGGAGGTTTGAGGGGCTGAGTGGTTTACCCCTACTCATGTGTGGTTACATGAATCACAGAAGTCTGTAATCCCATTGTATTCTGCAGTAAATTAGCAGGGATTTTACCAAGAACTGTACTGCTATTTATTTGTCCTTCCTGTCAGGGTTGGAAGGTCAAGAGGGAGCTTCTACTCTTGATTGCTATCCATATCCTTTGATGACTACGCGTGTTTGTGGATGACAGGATCAATTTTGACAGCAATACGGAATAACCTGCTGACATTGTGTGCGCTCACACAGGAGGAAGGACAAGTTGTACAGGACAGGCCTCTGGCAAATCGTAACCCAGTGGGAATCAATGGGGTTGAAATTCCAGAACGTCCATTTTTGGGCAAACCCCTAACACAGCACAGCATCACTCCCCCCACTCCCATACAAATGATGAATCCTGAGGAACCCGGACATTGAGCCTTGGAGAGGTAGGCACTCCAAGTTGGAGCCCCTGCTGGTGCAACAGCCCACAGATAGGCACCTCAGTTTGGGATCAGGGGTTGACCATGTATTGGGGGTGCAGACAGGTTGGATCAGGGGCCTTGGAGGAGCGATCACATGGTTGGGAGGGAGGGATCAAGGGTCGGGGTTGGGTGCCTGGAAATCAGGGGTTGTGGATCTTGGGAATGGCAGCAATCTGATTGGTGAACCATTTTTACAATGGATAGGGCTAGTTTAACCCTGGCTACCTCAGAGAAAGCCAATCTGCATTTGCAAATACTCTAATGCCTGTTTCAGGCAGGGGTGTACGGCCCCCACTTGCTTGTCCTTCCCCAGAATAATGAGCCAATATGGGGCTCAGTCCAAACCCCAATACCTGGGTTTATTGGAAGGAATAGGAGCAAACTCATATTGAAAACAATTGAGCCAAGATTTTTATACAGTGCACTGGAGACATGTGCTGGCTTCTGAGTTTGTCAAGTGTTTAATTACACTGGCAACGGTTAGAATTTACGCCAACTGATGGGATTGGAGGGTTATAATCATCTCCTACAACATTGTAACTGCAGTGTGGTCACATGAGTCACAGAAGTCTATAATCACATTGTGTTTTGCAGTAAATTAGCAGGGATTTTACCAGGAAGTATATGGATTTGAATATAATTGCACTTAGCACAGCAAGTAATAACACAGGTGAGTACTGGGGAGGGAGCTGTAACCAATAGCTTGCTTCTTTGTTCCTGATTCCTTTAATTATACATCTGCTTCCTTATCTGAATGATGGTGTTTAGCAACACGGCTGATACTTCAATGCACCACATTACAAACACTAGCAGCTCATTTTTGCACGATCATACCAATTATCCCTCTACTGATGTGAAATGTACACAAAGCTTCATCAGCAAGCCTGCGGGGCAGAGAACCATGACAGAGCCTTCACAGAGTAGGTGCAAACAATGCACTAAGGCCCTGCAATACACACTGGTCTTTTAGATTAAAAGAAATAGTAAGTTTCAGCCCCAAATTTAGCCAATTTTCCCAATGCCCTTTAGATGATAAGACATAAAGACCAGAAACTGGCAAAGGATCAACACACAATCCTGCGGCCAACACAAAATACTGCAGATGCTGAGAAATCTGAGATAAAAACATAAAACGTAGGAAATTCTCACCAGGCCTGGCAACATTTGCAGATTTAACAAGAGCAATTTTGACCTGGTGGTGGTGTGTTACTCCACTCAGAGAGTCCAAGTTGCTGTGGCAACATGCATGTTATAGTCTGGAGCTATGGATAGTAATGGGAGAGGCTCCAATGTTCTTTTCATTACATGGTTGACCAGGAATCTCTCCCGCTCTTCCCGCTTGTCATTGGCGCATGTTCGAGGAATTTGTAGGTTGCTACTCAACCTGTTTGGCCGTGTTATGAAGGCACCTTCCTTGGCCACCAAGACCTGAGGTGGAGCTTGAACTCCTGGCCCAGAGACAGGAAGGCTACCCACTGTGCCACAAGACCTTAGTTTTAACCCACCTGATCAAATTAAAATGTGATCTGGGAGTTAAAACAGCCTGTGTGTCAAATTTTCCATAGTGAATGATTTTCACACTCAACTATTCTACCCCTGCACCCATCCAAAACCCACACAGAGTTACATTCAAAGCTGTATAGTTTATGTTATTTATTCTCATTTCTGATGTTTTGTTAAAAGAGTGCATAATATGAATGAATAATAATTACTGAGGTCACATAGGGTGGAATTTTCCAATTAGTCTCACTCCCTTACTTTATCCTAGAGCCCTGCAACTTTCTCATTTTCAACTATTTGTTCAATTCTCTTTTGAAAATTACAATTAAATCTGCTTCCAACACCCTTTCAGGCAATGCATTCCAACAACTCGCTGCAGAACCTCTTTTCCTTATTCCACCACCCCAACCCCGAGTTTTTTTTTGTCAACTCTCTTAAACCTGTGACCCTCTAGTTACCCACCCTCCTAGCAGTGGAAACAGTTTCTCTCTGTCAACTCTATCAAAACCCCTCATCATTTTAAACACCTCCGTTCAATCTCCACTTAACCTTCTCTGCATTAAAGAGAACAGTCCCAACCCCTTTAGTATCTCCACAAAACTGAAGACTTTCATCCTGGTACTGTTCTAGCCAATTTCCTCCATGCACCCTTTAAGCATCCTTCTTAAAGGGTGGTGTCAGAATTGGATGCAATACTTCAGCTGAGGCCTGATCAGCATTTAATAAGGATTCAGCATAACGTCCTTGCTTTTGTGTTTTCTGTCTCTATTTATGAAGCTATGGATCCCATCTGCTTTTTAAACAGCATGCTATGTGTATGTTAAAACGGAAGTCATCCTCCAGCACTACCAGTTTCTCCAGACTAATGAGATATCGTTACATCAGCAGCTTTTTATTTCTGCAATAACTTGTTAATTAATTTCTGAAAAGTAACTTGTTTACCACTAAAAGAGTGAGTTATGCTTGATGTGTTGAGTCTGTAATGGTTATTAAACGAGATTAACAATGCCTGGTTGAAGTTATTCTGCACAGTGCAATTAAATCATCGGAGTTGTTTGCTATAATCTATCATTTCAATGTTATTTTAATCTAATTTTATTCAGTATTAAAACCCAGGTCCAGCTACTCTAATTAGTGGAATTATTGTGCAAATTAGATGCAGAAGAGATAGTTACCATAAACTAAAGCCAATAGCCCCCAAAATAAGAATGAATGTTAGGCATTGATTAAATGAATTTACAAACAGGGTTTCCTAATGAAACTAAGCTATATTTTAAAAAATTCATTCATGGGATGTGGGCTTCGTTGTCTGGGCCAGCATTTATTGCCCATCCCTAATTACCCTTGAGAAGGTGGTGGTGAGCTGCCTTTTTGAACCGTTGCATTCTATATGGCCAAGTGCCTGGTGATCTAGACGTGTGCTAAGATGGAACATCTGGGGAAATGCGCATCGAGGCAAGAAACTTGAAGTGTCTGCAAACAGTAGTGTATTGTCCCAGCATTGTCACCGTTGGTGGAGGAGGAAGGTCAGAGGGCGATTGTCCTCTGAATGTATCAAGTCAAGACAAAACTGACATCAACAAGACTAATCAAGGACTGGGTTGCATTTTAAAGGCATTTGATTGCTACTTCGGTAATCCTAATCCTTTCTAGCTCATAGGCAAGGCTATATGTGCAGGCTGTCTTCAAGAAACAGTATTGGGGACACAATATAAAATAAAGGGTACAACTCTACAGGTTGAGAGAGCAGTTAATAAAGCATGCAGTATCCTAGGCTTTATAAATCGGGGTATAGCATACAAGAGCTAGGAGGTTATGTTGAACTTATATAAGACACTAGTTCAGCTTCAGCAGGAGTATTATTTTAGGAAGGATGTGAAGGCATTGGAGAGAGTGCAGAAAATAGTCATGAAAATGGTTCCACGGATGAGGAACTTCAGTTATGAGCACAGATTGGAGAAGTTAGGACTGTTTTCCTTAAAGAAAAGAGGGTTGAGAGGAGATTTGATAGAGGTATTCAAAATCATGAGGGGTCTGGACAGAATAGATAGGGAGAAGCTGTTCCCACTCATGAAAGAATCGAGAACAAGAGGACACAGATTTAAAGATTTAAAGTAATTAGTAAAAGAAGCAAGAGTAATACGAGGAGAAACCTTTTCATGTAGTGTATGTTTATTTTAATTCATTCACGGGATGTGGGCTTTGCTGGCTGGGCCAGCATTTATTGCCCATCCCTAGTTGCCCTTGAGAAAGTGGTGATGAGCTGCCTTCTTCAACTGCTACAGTCCATGTGGTGTAGGAACAACCACAGCGCTGTTAGGGTGGGAATTCTAGAATTTTGACCCAGTGACAGTGAAGGAACGGTGATATATTTCCAAGTCAGGATGCTGAGTGACTTGGAGGGGAACTTCCAGGTGCTATTCCCATGTATCTGCTGCCCTTGTCCTTCTAATGGTAGTGGTTGTGGGTTTGGCAGGTGCTGTCACAGGAGCCTTGGTGAATTAAGACCATAAGACCATAAGACATAGGAGCAGAAATTAGGCCATTCGGCCCATCGAGTCTGCTCCGCCATTCAATCATGGCTGATAAGTTTCTCAACCCCATTCTCCCGCCTTCTCCCCGTAACATTTGATCCCCTTACCAATCAAGAACCTATCTATCTCAATCTTAAATACACACAATGACCTGGCCTCCACAGCCTTTTGTGGCAATGATTCCATAGATTCACCACTCTCTGGCTAAAGAAGTTTCTCCTCATCTCTGTTCTAAAGGGTCTTCCCTTTACTCTGAGGCTGTGCCCTCAGGTCCTAGTCTCTCCTACTAATGGAAACATCTTCCCCACGTCCACTCTATCAAGGTCTTTCAGTATTCTGTAAGTTTCAATCAGATCCCCCTTCATCCTTCTAAACTCCATCGAGTACAGACCCAGAGTCCTCAAACGTTCCTCATATGTTATTCCTGCAGTGCATCTTGTAGATGGTACACACTGCTGCTACTGTGCATCAATGGTGGAGGGAGTGAATGTTTGTAGATGTGGTGCCAATCAAGCGGGCTGCTTTGTCCTGGACGGTATCAAGCTTATTGAGTGTTGTTGGAGCTGCACTCATCCAGGCAAGTGGGGAGTATTCCATCACACTCCTGACTTGTGCCTTATACATGGTGGACAGGCTTTGGGGAGTCAGGAGGTGAGTTACTCGCTGCAGGATTCCTAGTCTCTGACCTGCTCTTGTAGCCATGGTATTTATATGGCTAGTCCAGTTCAGTTTCTAGTCAATGGTAACCCCCAGGATGTTAATAGTGGGGGATTCAGTGATGGTAATGCCATAGTTGGATTCTTTCTTGTTGGAGATGGTCATTGCCTGACACTTGTGTGGTGCGAATGTCACTTGCCACTTGTCAGCCCAAGCCTGGATATTGTCCAGGTCTTGCTGCATTTGGACATGGACTGTTTCAGTATCTGAGGAGTTGCAAATGGTGCTGAACATTGTGCAATTATCAATGAACACCCCCACTTCTGACCTTATGATGGAAGGAAGGTCATTGATGAAGCAGCTGAAGATGATTGGGCCTAGGACACTACCCTAAGGAATACCCACAGTGATATCCTGGAACTGAGATGATTGACCTCCAACAACCACAACCATCTTCCTTTGTGTTAGATATGACTCCAACAAGTGGAGAGGTTTCCCTAATTCCCATTGACTCCAGTTTTGCTAGGGCTCCTTGATGCCACACTCGGTCAAATGCAGCCTTGATGTCAAGGGCAGTCACCCTCACCTCACCTCTGGAGTTCAGCTCTTTTGTTTGAACCAAGGCTGCAGTCAGGAGTGGCCTCAGAGGAACCCTAACTGGGCGCCAGTGAGCAGGTTATTGCTAAGCGAGTAATGCTTGATAGCACTGTTGATGACCCCTTCCATCACTTTACTGACGATTGAGGGTAGACTGATGGGGCAGTAATTGGCCGGGTTGGATTTGTCCTGCTTTTTGTGTACAGGACATACCTGATTTTCCACATAGCCTGGCAGATGCCAGTGTTGTAGCTGTACTGGAACAGTTTGGCTAGGGGCGCAGCAAGTTCCGGAGCACAAATTTTCAGTACTATTGCCAGAATATTGTTAGGGCCCATTGCAGTGTCCAGTGCCTTCAGCGTTCAGTGGAGGTGATGGGGTCTGAGCCGTTGGCTGGATAGCAGGCCTTCCTTTAGAGAAGTCCACTGAATTACGAGCCAATCAGGCAATTAACAAGCCTTCCATGGGATCTGGACCCTTAGTGAAGGAAGTTCCGCATGCCGAGAGCTGCCGGCCAATCCGAGACCAGTAACTGTTTTGCTCAACAGCGCCATCAGGAAGCCAGTGGCTGCTGCCGGAATGACACCCACTGGAGGACTGGATCACGAAGCAACTCAGGCCAGAGGAAAGTGATGGCAGGACGGGTTTCACAGGGTGAGAGTCACAGGGGAGGGCTGTTGAGGGTGGGTCAGGCAGCGGGTAGGGGTTTGGCTTTCAAAGGGCCCCCCCCGTCCCTCCCACTTCCTGATGTCGGTACCTTGATCAGGCACTGAGTGCTTTTGAATGAGCGAACCCCTCTCCCTGCCCAGAAGATCACAAACACCCCGCATGTCATACTGCCTGTGTGGCTACAAGCCCGCTCGCCGGTTGGTGAATACCAGCGGCTGTGGGAGGAGGCCCTTAAGTGGGCATTAATTGCCCACTTAAAGACCTCAATCGGTGACTGGGTGGAAAGGCAGTATACAGGCCTTCTGCCATGTACCTAACTGAGGTGGGGGTGGGATGGTGGTGGATTCCCTGCCCACCACCAATCCCCACTTCCCCCCCACCAATCCCCACTCCCCCCACCAATCCCCAAACCTCCACCACCAATCCCCAAACCTCCACCACCAATCCCCACTCCCCCCCCACCAATCCCCACTCCCTCCCCACCAATCCCCACTCCGCCCCCACCAATGCCCACTCCCTCCCCACCAATCCCCACTCCCCCCCCACCAATCCCCACTCCGCCCCCACAAATCCCCACTCCCCTCCCACCAATCCCCAATCCCCCCCACCACAAATCCCCACTCCCCCCCACCACAAATCCCCACTCCCCCCCACCACCAATCCCCACTCCCTCCCCACCAATCCCCACTCCGCCCCCACAAATCCCCACTCCGCCCCCACAAATCCCCACTCCCCTCCCACCAATCCCCAATCCCCCCCACCACAAATCCCCACTCCCCCCCACCACAAATCCCCACTCCCCCCCACCACCAATCCCCACTCCCTCCCCACCAATCCACACTCCCCCCCACCACCAATCCCCACTCCCTCCCCACCAATCCCCACTCCCCCCCTGCCAATCCCCACTCCCCCCCCACCAATCCCCACTCCCCCCCACCAATCCCCACTCACCCACTACCAATCCCCACTCACCCCACCACCAATCCCCACTCCCCCCCACCACCAATCCCCACTCCCCCCCACCCCCGGCGATTAAATGCCCTTCCTGCCCCCAAACTCGCTGGGGGGGGGGTGTGGAGAGCATAAGATACCCGCCCAGAGTTAATCTAACTGGACAGTTAGCCTTTTCTCAGAATCTCATTTGTCTTAAAGGTCTTAACACAGTGGAAGGTTGAAGAAATAAAGGAGTGCAGATCAGATAGATCTTTAATGGTGAGAGTGCAGGTAGGAAAGGCAGTAAAATGTGCCAGCCAGGCACCGGGGCTGCAGAGCTGACTGATCCTCCAGTGAGGTGGAGGCCGGAATTTTTGGCTCGGCGAGAGGTGGGGGGAGGGGGCGGGGCCCGCTGGCTAAGGGGGGGGCGGGGCCCGCTGGCTAAGGGGGGGGCGGGGCCTGCTGCCTAAGGGGGGGGCGGGGCCCGCTGGCTAAGGCATAAAATGATGCGCGGTGATGTCAAGCGTGCGTCCCAGCGTTCAGTTTGGCGGGCACACAGCCAATCGGTTGCTCGCCCGCCGAATTGTCAAAGGTCTATTCAGACATTTCAATATCAATTAAAGTTATTAACTGAGCTGCCCGTCCAACCTGGCGAGGGGCGGGGGTGCGGTGGGGGGAGTGGGGGGGGTGGGTGGGGGTGGGGGGGGTGGGTGTGGTGTGGTTGGGGGGTCAGGGGGAAGAGCCCAGGCCAGGTGGCCTTCGCGTTTCTCATGGAGCCTTATCCGCAGGCAGGGTGAGGTTTCATGAAGGGTTTATAAATTAAATAAATGTTTTAACTGATGTTTCTCGGCATGTCCCAGCTCACGTGACACCATCACATGTCTTAAAAATATTTTCTTTCCTTTCTTTTAATCTTTAAACCTGAAAGTTTAAACAAAAGAGCGCAGGCCCCGACTCAGGGAGCCCCCCCAACTCCACCCACCACCCCCCCACCACCCCCCCAACACCCCCTCAACTACCCCACCACCCCCCCACCCCCCCAACCACCACCTGCACTTCCAAGCGCACGTCACGCTGGGCACCCACATAAAATGGCAGCACGGACCCAATCGGGGGTGCCAATCAGGTACCCGCCAATTCCCACCCCCTCCGGCTCAACTCCCCCTGACGGGGGGGAAATGTTCTCCCTGGAGTTTTGCCTTATGTCATGTGTGTATTGTCTGACAGGACAGAATTCCACTTTAAATATGACACTACTGTTTCGCCGTGCTACTTATAATGAATATTCCTTCTTCATGAAAGCTGTTGTGATTCCTCATTCCAGCATGAAGCTTCCTTGGCATTTATGATCCCTGGATGATTAATGGACTTGGAGAGTTCACATTGTCTCGGTGTTTGTGTCAGGCTACTGTGAGTCTTATGACGCAGCTGAGGCTGTCTTTGTTGCAAGGAATGTCTGTGATCAAACTTTAAATTGTTGTAAATATCTTTTGTTACCAACTGGCTTATCAGTAATTGTTCAGTTAAATATTGTACCCTCCATTTGAAAGGACATCATTTTATATAATTTCTGCCAACAATTTTCTTCCTATATTTCCATTTTTGTGCAGAGACTTGTGGTAATCTGAGGTGTAATACACCTTTAAGAGAATGTGAGCAGATTGACTGCGTGACTGTAAGACCCAATAGCTGTGCGGCGTGGGTTACCATGTTGATGTTAGTCCAGAGTGGGGTCTGGTTGGGGAAGCACATACCATGTTAGTGCTCTGTTGTTTGTGTAAATAAATAGTATGTGCATCGTTTCACATTGGTCTCTGTGTCTGTGGTACATTATAATTGACTCACCAGCCGACAGATAAGTGTGCAACCGATTCATGAGCAAAGCGACTCCATAGTAAAAGATAACAACTGGCGATGAGGCAAGACATGACCAGTTGATGACACCAAGGAAAGCCACGAAAATTCAACTGCAGTGAATCAGCCATGTCTTGCAGGCTGATTGCAAGTACAGCCTCACCATAGTTGTTGGAGTTATCTCCCTCCAGTATGCCACAGTTTGGCTGCATCGAGCGATTTAGTCAGACCACTGATGACTGGTCACATTATATTGGATGCCTCGCGTTTTTCTTTTTGGCCAACGAGATATTGGGGGAGGAGAAGAGGCGAGCAATCCTCTTATTGACATGTGGCAGTAAAACATGAGGTCTAATTCCTAGCCTATCAGTATCCAACGCCCCAGATTCTAAGAGCTTTGATGAGTCGGTGAATCTTGTGAAAAGCCACTTTCAGCTGAAACCCTCAGTAACAAGGCAGCGTTTTAAATTCAATGTGAGGTGTCGCGCCCCTGGAGAGACAGTCGCTTGCTATGTAGCAGCCTTAAAACAACTGACAGAGCAACTGTGAGTTTGGGATGTCGATTAATGACATGTTCAGAGACCGATTAGTGTGTGGGATTAATGAAAACGCCATTCAGAGTGTTGCTGTCAGAGACAAATTGGGATTTCAGCAAGGCGCTGGAGTTGGCGCTCGTAATGGAGACGCAGTCAGGGACTCGGGAGAAATCAAAGGGCACAAAATGGCGTCTTCCTTCACGTGGGGAGGGAGGCATCAGCTGGAAATGGTGCAGAAGCGCAGGGCTCCGGGAAAGGCTGGAAACAGCCGCCATTAACAAACCAGCAAAAAGCAATGGCTTAACAGATAGAAACCACATTCATAAAAGCAGAATTGAAACCAGGCAGCCTATAAACAAACGACAATTTAAAAGAACCGAGTGTTTCTACTGCCATCGCAATGGGCACATTATGCGATTTTGTAAAGAAAGATTGAAGCCAAATTTCAAACAAAAAGGCAGAAGTCATGAAATTTATATAATGGAGGAGCCAGAAAAAACAGAATCGGATATTTACTCATCACACAATTTAAAAATGGGTAAAACAGGGCCAATTTACGTGACAGTAGAAGTGGATACAGGCACATCCACGTCAGTCATAGGGGGACACATGTTTAAGTATCTGAATGGAGGAGGCTACTCACAGATGCCAGACTGAAGACTTACACTGACAAAAACATACAAGTGAAAGGTAAATGCAAGGTCCCAGTACAATATGGAGGACAGTCTGCTAACCTATCCCTGATAGTGGTAGCAGGAGTTGGAGGGGGTGTGGGGTCCACCTCTACTTGATCGGAACTGGCTTAAGGAAATAAAGTTGGAGTGGACTGAGAGTTTTCAACTCAGAATGAAAGATCTGCAAGAATTATTACAGAAACATGCCCCTGTGTTCAGGGAAGAGCTGGGAAAGATTCAGGGGCTGCAAGCTAAAATCCATGGGTTGAATTTTCTGGTTGGCGGTGGAGGGGCTGTGGAGGGTGCAGAGCGGGAGCGGACCCCGTTGCTCGCTATCGGGTCTGCTCCGCCATTTTACACGGTCGGACTAATTGAGGTCCACCCAGCGTACTTCACGGCTCCCGCGTAGAGCGGGAGTGGGCGGATGGCGGTGGGCGCGCTCAGGCCCCTGCGTCCAATGGCAATCCAGCGGCCTGCATATAGGAAGGCCTGGCAGCCCTGGAAAGGCTGCTCGCAATGGCTGGGCGAAGGGCTCCGCAGGGGGACAATGAATTTCATTCAAGGCCGGCGGGTAGGACAGGGGGACCAGTGTGCCCCTCGTGTTTCCGATGACTACCTTGCTGCCCTCCTTGAGGAGGTGGCCGCCCGGCGGGAGGTGCTGGTTCTCCAGGATGGGAGGAGGAGGAGGCTCCCCCCCACCACATGATGAAACGTGCCCAGGAGGAGGTGGTGAGCTCACGTGACGTGGTGCGGCACACCTGGATCCAGTGTCGCAAGCGCTTCAACCACTTGTGACACACTGGCAGCGTGAGTGCTATGTCAGCATTGAGCATTGGTCATGTAACCCAGCCGGTTGGTTTACCCCCCATGCTGCCTGCACCCCCCCAACTCAAAACAAGTCTGAGTGTTGTGACTGCATTGATCATTGACAGCGTTTGTCCTTTGCTGGGTGAGCCAGCAGAAACTGCCCATGCTAAGGTCAGCCTGGGAGTGTGATGAGGAGATGTGTTTTGCCCCCACAGCATGTGTTACACTGAGTCCCACACGGCTGGTGTGGGGACAACCTGGAGGAGCTGCACCTAGGCACAGTGCTGGAACTCCAGGATATGTCCAAGTCAGGGTACTGAGATGCTGGGAGGGGAGCTTCAAGGTGGCGTTGGCAACAAACCATCTGCTGCCCGCTGCGGTCCACATGCTTGCGCCTCCTTGTTATGGAAGGAGATACCGTGGGGTTCCTAATGTGATGTAGGTAGCATGTTAGTGCTCTGTTGTTTGTGTAAATAAATAGTATGTACTTCACTTCATATTGGTCTCTGCATCTGCAGTATATTGTAATCAACTCACCTGCCGACAGATAAGTGTGCAACCAGTTCATGAGCAAAGCGACTCCATAGTAAAACATAACAAGACTTTTGCATGGTTTGTGATCATTCTTTATTGCAAAATAAGGATTGACAAGTCTGACCATGGGATAAGAATTTTTCTTTTCAGTTATATTTCCTCTTGTTCTTTATTTTTGCTGAAGGCACAATAATATTAAATATTGATTTATTCAATAGCTTTTGTTTTAAATCAGTTTGCTAAACTGTACTGACCTAAACCAACCTAGAAATGGGATAACTTGATGGAATCATAAAATATTTCAAGCCAATGAGATAGTACAACAGAGAGAGGTGTGTCTGAGTCATAGTGAATGTGAATCATGCTATCACCTGCATTGGGAGATGATGGCATAGTGGCAATGTCATTAGACTAGTAATTCAGAGATATTGGTCTAGAGACGTTGGTTCAAATCCCACCAAGGCAGTGATTAGAATTTAAAACTAGTTTCAGTAAAACTCTCGTTGATTGTTGATAGAAAACCTAGTTCACTAATGCCCTTTAGGGAAGGAAATCTGCCATCCTTACCTGGTCTGGCCTACATGCAAATCCAGACCCACAGCAATGTAGTTGACTCTGAAATGACCTAATAACCCATTCAGTTAAGGAGCATTAAGGAGTGGATGACCATTGCTGGCATTTCCAGTGATGCATGCGCCCTATGAAAGTGTAAAAAAAAAAGCTGCACCCAACTGTCTAAAAGCAGTTCAGACTTTACTGGGTTGCACAATGCCATTTGTGGCTTCTGAGGGCACCACAATGGTAAGCAGGAAGTGTGGATGCATGTCTTGAACAAGAGGTGTGTCCCTGCCATACTGGGTAAGGACAAAAAGGTGTACTTTGCCTGCAACTGAAGTGGGCATTCCTGTATGAAAATATGGAGCATAACACCTGCTTCATTCCCCTGGCTGGAGTGCTCCAAGGATGCAGTCTTGGGAAAACCAACTTCACACATCATATAAACAAAATAAGAAGTAACCACTTATCAAAATCTGGGGCTCCTCAAACCTCACCAATTGCACATGGCGTTTTAACACTTGGGATGATGTGATATACATGTACCTTTAATGGGCAGTACTTTAAACTGCTGTCCATCAAAACCCACTACAAGATGTGATGTATAATCGCATGACTCTGCAGACAGAACATAGCAGCAGTTGTACAGATCAATTGTGCCTACATAGCCTCCCAGGTAACTCTACCAGGATGTGGTCTTATCTTCAAATAAAGAACCCACATCATTGTCTTACCAATCTTTGTTGCTTCATCAATGACCTTCCCTCCATCATAAGGTCAGAAGTGGGGATGTTCATTGATGATTGAACAATGTTCAGCACCACACATGACTCCTCAGATACTGAAGCAGACCAGGTCCCAATGCAGCAAGACCTGGACAATATCCAGGCTTGGCTGACAAGTGGCAAGTAACATTCGTGCCACACAAGTGACAAGCAATGACCATCTCCAACAAAAGAGACTCCAACCATCGCCCATTGACATACAATGGCATTACCATCACTGAATCCCCATTATCAACATCTTGGGTTGTTACCATTGACCAGAAACTGAACTGGACAAGCCATATAAATACTGTGGCTACAAGAGAAGGTCAGAGGCTGGGAATCATGCGATGAGTAACTCACCTCCTGCCTCTCCAAAACCTGACTACCATCTACATGGCACAATTCAGGAGTGTGATGGAATACTCTCCACTTCCCTGATGAGTGCAGCTCCCACAACACTCAAGAAGCTCAACACCATCCAGGACAAAGCAGCCCGCTTGATTGGCACCTCATGTGCAAACATTCACTCCCTCCACCACCAACGCACAGTGGCAACAACGTGCATCTTTTACAAGATGCACTGTAGGAATTCACCAAGGCTCCTTCGACAGCACCTTCCAAACCCATGAATGCTACCGCCTAGAAGGACAAGGGCAGCAGATACATGGGAACACCACCACCTGGAATTTCCCCTCTAAGCCACTCACCATCCCGACTTGGAATTATATCGCTGTTCCTTCACTGTTGCTGGTCAAAATTCTGGAACTCTCTCCCTAACAGCACTGTGGATGTACCTACACCACATGGAATGCAGTGGTTCAGGAAGGTGGCTCACCACCACCTCAAGGGCAATTAGGGATGGCCAATAAATGCTGGCCCAGCCAGCGACACCCACATCCCATGAATGAATAAAGAACAAAGAACAAAGAAAAGTACAGCACAGGAACAGGCCCTTTGGCCCTCCAAGCCTGCGCCGATCATATTGCCCGTCAACTAAAATATTTTACACTTCCAGGGTCCGTATCCCTCTATTCCCATCCTATTCATGTATTTGTCAAGCTGCCTCTTAAACACCACTATCGTACCTGCTTCCACCACCTCCTCTGGCAACGAATTCCAGACACTCACTACCCTCTGCGTAAAAAATTTGCCCCGCACATCTTCTCTAAAGTTTTCTCCTCTCACCTTAAATCTATGTCCCCTAGTAATTGACTCTTCCACCCTGGGAAAAATCTTCTATCTACTCTGTCCATGCCACTCATAATTTTGTAAACTCCTATCAAGTCGCCCCTCAATCTCCGTTGCTCTAGTGAGAACAATCCAAGTTTCTCCAACCTTTCCTCAAAGCTAATAACCTGGCAGCATCCTGGTAAGCCTCCTCTGCACCCTCTCCAACGCCTCCATATCCTTCTGGTAATGTGGTGACCTGAATTGCACGCAATATTCCAAGTGTGGCCTAACCAAGGTTCTATACAGCTGCAGCATGACTTCCCAGCTTTTATACTCAATACCCCTGCCAATGAAGGCAAGCATGCCATATGCCTTCCTGACTACCTTATCCACCTGCGTTGCCACTTTCAGTGACCTGTGGACCTGTACCACCCAGATCCCTCTGCCCGTTGATACACTTAAGGCTTCTGCCCTTTACTGTATAATTCCTGCCTGTATTAGACCTTCCAAAATGCATTACCTCGCATTTGTCCGGATTAAACTCCATCTGCCATTTCTCCACCCAAGTCTTCAACCGATCTATATCCCGTTGTATCCTTTGACAATCCTCTTCACTATCTGCAACTCCTCCAACCTTAGTGTCATCTGCAAACTTACTAATTAGCTCAGTTACATTTTCCTCCAAATCATTTATGTATACTACAAACAGCAAAGGTCCCAGCACTGATCCCTGTGGAACTCCACTAGTCACAGCTCTCCATTCAGAAAAGCACCCTTCCACTGTTACCCTCTGTCTTCTATGACCAAGCCAATTCTGTATCCATCTTGCCAGCTCACCTCTGATCCCGTGCAACTTTACCTTCTGTATCAGTCTGCCATGAGGGACCTTGTCAAAGGCCTTACTGAAATCCATGTATATAACATCCACTGCCCTTCCATCATCGATCATCTTTGTCACTTCCTCGAAAAACTCGATCAAGTTAGTGAGACACGAACTCCGCTTCACAAAACCATGCTGCCTCTCACTAATATGCCCATTTGCTTCCAAATGGTAGTAAATCCTGTCATGAAGAATCTTCTCCAATAATTTCCCTACCACTGACGTAAGGCTCACCGGCCTGTAATATCCTGGATTATCCCTGCTACCCTTCTTAAACAAGGGAACAACATTGGCCATTCTCCAGTCCTCTGGGACTTCACCCGTAGCCAGTGAGGATACAAAGATTTCTGTCAAGACCCCAGCAATCTCCTCCCTTACCTCCCTCAGTACTCTGGGGTAGATCCCATCTGGCCCTGGGGACTTATCCACCTTAATATTCTTCAAGATGCCTAACACCTCCTCTTTTTTGATCTCAACATGATCCAGGCTATCTACACATTCTTCTCTAGACAAATCGACCACTAAGTCCTTCTCTTTGGTGAATACTGATGAGAAGTATTCATTTAGTATCTCTCCCATTTCTTCTGGCTCCACCTCTGTCCCTGAGTGGGCCTAACCTTTCCCTGGCTACCCTCTTGCTTTTTACATATGTATAAAAGGCCTTGGGATTTTCCTTAATCCTGGTTGCCACTGACTTTTCATGACCCCTTTCAGTCCTCCTGACTCCTTGCTTAAGTTTCTTCCTACTTTCTTTATATTTTCCACAGACTTCATCTGTTCCCGGCCTTCTAGCCTTTCCGAATGCTTCCCTTTTCTTTTTGACTAATCTCACAATATCCTTCGTTATCCAAGGTTCCTGAAACTTGCTATGCTTATCCTTCATCCTAGCAGGAACATGCCAGTCCTGAATTCTTATCAACTGACGTTTGAAAGCCCCCCCACATGTCAGTTGTTGATTTGCCCTCAAACATCCGCCTCCAGTCTAGATCCCTCAGTTCCTGAGGAATTATTTATTTGTATATTTGTAATTATTTCTTGGTATATTTGTGACAAACAGAAGAACACAACAATATTGAAGTGAGGGGTAGGGGGGGGGGGAGCAAAAAATGGGGCCCTCCTGAATTTAACACCTTTTGCCTTCAGCACTGCTTTCTCTTATGGTCAACAGGCTTAGAAAATTGGATGGACTGTTGAGGTTCCAATGCAATCCACACAGAGCTAGTTAAAATTCTTGGTTCACATGAATAAAAGCTAGCTTTGGAAAACATCTTCCCTTGTAGGGTGCATGGTAACTTAAAGGTAAAGGAAGATCTCAGTAATAGAAGACTGAAGACATTGGAATGGTGTAGCATATAGAATCGTGGGCACCTGCCTGTAATCTTTTCCATCGGGGGTTAATGCTTTCCTACAGAAATACAGGAGAGAGAAATCATCAGAATGACTCACCTAAGAATGCTGAGTCACAGCTTTTGCTAATGAGCTGACAATTATCAGAGGTTCAACGGATACTAAGGAGGCACCGGTTGATTAGAAACAGGCTGATGCGGTGCTCATATTTAAAAAGTGTGACAAAGCAAACACAGTCAATGATGGACCCATTAGCCTTACATCTATTTCATTTAAAATAATAAAATTGAATGTTAAGAGAAAACTTGAAGATCATTTGTAGAAGGAATTAAGAAAGACAGATATGCATTTATACAACACCTTTCACAGCAGGATATTCCAAAGCACTTTGAAAGTGGAATCACTTTTGTAAAGAAATGTTGTCCCCAGCAAGCTCCCACAAACAGCAATGTCATGATGGTTAGATGTCATAATAATAGCACAGCAATAGCTTAGTGGTTCTGCAGTCAACATGGATTCAGAAAGGAAGTTCCTGTCTGCCTAACCTCATATTCCTGGAGGAGGGACAAACCACAGGGGACAGAGGTGTATCTCAAATTTAAAATAAAAGACATTTCAGAAAACTGCTGCAAGTGGTTATCAAACAAACTCAAGGTGTGGGGATTCAGCAAAGGCGGGTTTCGTGCCAATTTGTTCCAATCCCGCCTCGTTATTCATGCATCCCAGGAAATGTGCCATTTCCCTGGTGGGCAGCCTCTGGTTCCCCCACCATGCCATCACCTCGCCACTTCCTCACGCCAGGCACCAGAGTTAAAGTGCGGTCACAGGTACACCTCTCGGTGCTTCCAACCCAGGATGGTTGCACAGAAGACATGGCCCCAAAAAGCATGAAGACTGCAACTGCACCACCACCACCACCCCCACACACACACACACACACACACACACACACCACCCCCCCCCCCCCCACCCACCCCAACCCCGATTCAGTGGCACATCCCTGGGACGCTTTCTGGATACTGTTAAAGACCGCTGCGATGTCCTCTACCCCCGCTCTGGCTTCAGGAGGACCATCAGTGTCACCAGTCTGGCTTGGGAGGCAGTGGCAGTGGTGGTCAGTGCCAACGCTGCACAGAAGAGATAAAAACAAAAAAACTGCGGATGCTGGAAATCCAAAACAAAAACAGAATTACCTGGAAAAACTCAGCAGGTCTGGCAGCATCGGCGGAGAAGAAAAGAGTTGACGTTTCGAGTCCTCATGACCCTTCGACAGAACTTGCGTTCGAGTCCAAGAAAGAGTTGAAATATAAGCTGGTTTAAGGTGTGTGTGTGGGCGCGGAGAGATAGAGAGACAAAGAGGTGGGGGGTGGGGGGGGCGGTTGGGGGGGTGTGGTTGTAGGGACAAACAAGCAGTGATAGAAGCAGATCATCAAAAGATGTCAACGACAATAGTACAATAGAACACATAGGTGTTAAAATTAAAGTTGGTGATATTATCTAAACGAATGTGCTAATTAAGAATGGATGGTAGGGCACTCAAGGTATAGCTCTAGTGGGTTTTTTTTTATATAATGGAAATAGGTGGGATAATTTATTGGAAAAAAAAAGGGGGAAGGGGGAAACAGAAAGGGGGTGGGGATGGGGGAGGGAGCTTAAGACCTAAAGTTGTTGAATTCAATATTCAGTCCAGAAGGCTGTAAAGTCCCTAGTCGGAAGATGAGGTGTTGTTCCTCCAGTTTGCGTTGGGCTTCACTGGAACAATGCAGCAAGCCAAGGACAGACATGTGGGCAAGAGAGCAGGGTGGAGTGTTGAAATGGCAAGCGACAGGGAGGTTTGGGTCATTCTTGCGGAAGGAAGAGGTTGGCCATCCAGTGCAGAAAGAGGATGAATAATCTCATCCATGCGGCCAGGGTAAGGCAACCATCTTTTCACTCTAAGCACACACACTCACAAGGCTATCACACGTTCAGTGGCATCTCACTCACTGCCAGCTCAAGGGACATCATCACTCACTCTCTCACACACACCCTCACATCTCCATCTGGCCTCATCTCCTCTGGAGATTGCCTCCTCAGCTATCACCCAATTGCATAGATCAACATGTGTCCCCACACACCACCCTGGGATACACCTCTTCCCCTGTACAGCCCCCGCCCTGCAGCCCTTGCCTGAAGCCACTTCTCCCTCTTCTCCAAGCAAGGCCTAGCCCTGCAGCCATTGAGAAACCACCCCTGCCCTTCCAGCTGGCCTGGTAGGTAGAGACCTGCCCGCGGGCCCCCCTAAAAGTGTTGTCGTGCTGCCTGAGAAACCTGTTGCTGATGACTGTGAGTGCTGCCTGAAGAAAGGTAGGCAAATAAACCTCAAAGTCCCAATGAAGAGCAGCTCACCCTGCAATTACACCAATGTGCTCGGATCATCCAGAGGGGGGTGATGATTTGGGCAAGCTGGGCTTGTAATGATATACAGATGTATTACAATGAATTTCTCAATGTGAGGTGGTGGGAAATGCAGCCCGCCATTAATGGGCAGAGCGGCCGATTGCAAACTGGTTTCACGACTTTGTGAAACTGATCCTTGGCCTTCCCGCCATTTTTATTATTTATTTGTTCATGGGATGTGGGCTTCGCTGGCTAGGCCAGCATTTATTGCCCATCTCTAATTGCCCTTGTTCAGAGGGCAGTGGAAGAGGAAATGAGACCGGTCAGGTGTGATTCTTCAATTGGGCAGCACTTGCTGAACAATCCTGAGTGTGCTAATAGCTACTCTAACAACCAATTTCAGATAATCAGTCGAGCTTGTAACGTGGCTCAGTTATTTTTGCTAGGAGTGACATACATTCATACACAGGGGCCTGTGCTCTGCAAACAAAAGCAATATGTTCAAGCCTTGCGCTTTTTGGAATTATCTGGGAGCTTGGGGAACCTATGGGTCCCTGTTTCTTTCTCTATGGCAATGCCTTTGTCAATCAGAGTTGACTTGCCAACCAATCAGCACCTTTTCTCCTGTCGTATAAATTGTTGTGATCATTTGAAGTTTGGCATTCTTGCATTTGTCCTGATGAGTGCATGACAAAAAGCTTCAGCAACAAGTCTCTTTTTTTTGAGCAATATTCAAGAAATGAGACTGATTAGTCTCACCCTACCCTAGCACGCAATCACATGATGCAAAGAGAGCTGCAGCCGCCTGTTCCATTCATTGTGGGGGAACCTACAACCATTTGATCCACTCCTGTGGTCAAAGAAGCAACAAGGATTCTTCCTGTATGTAATTACCAGACCACACTATTGGATTCAGGCATTCCTGAAAGGAGGGAAAGGTAAACTTGCATTTATAAAGCACCTTTCACAACTATCAGATGAGCCAAAGCACATTACAGTTAATGGACTGCTTTTGAAGTGTAGTCACTGTTGTAACCTAAGGACCACAGCAGCCAATTTGTGCACAGCAAGCTCCCACAAATAGCACTGTAATATTGACCAGATATATCAGTTACATTGAGTCTTGTACCTTTACATTACTATTACATGGTCATTCAGGATTTTAAAATTCTCATTCTTGTTTTCCAAACACTCCATGGCCTCACCCTCCATATCATAGTAACAGTAACCTCCTTCACCTCTACAACCGAGGCCTCAGTGCTCTTACCATTCTTCCCCATTGCAGATCCTGATTTTAATCACTCCACCATTGATGGTTGTGCTTTCACTGCCTGGGCCCTAAGCTCTGGAATTCTCTCCTTACACTCTCTTTCTCTTTAACTGTCTTTCCTACTTTAAGATACTTCTTAAATCCTACCTCATTGACCAAGCTTATGATCTGCAGTCCTAATATCTCCTGATGTGGCTCAGTGTCAAATTTTGTCTGATTCTGCTACTCTGAAGCATCTTGGGATGTTTTGCCACATTAAGGTGTTATATAAATGCAAGCTGTTGTTAAAGGAGACACCTGCCCCTCTGGCAATCTAAAAGGGCCGAGTGACTTCCCCCCTGGCGTAGCGCAAAGGAAAAATACCAGACAGCTTTACAAAGGATATACTCTGACACAGGCAAATTCCTTTGCAGGGGAATGATTATCTCTAGTCAACAGCTGGAAACCTCAACAGTCAATTCAAAGAACCCAGAGAGACCGGCCAGAAATGTGTAGCAATCTATGCTGGACAGGTAAACCTTAGCTCTGCGTTCATCTACTTCGATGTTTAGCCTTTAACTCTTCAGTCTCAATAGTGAAAGAGTAGCTTTTGACAGCACTGCTCATTCTAATGACAGCGAGAGTGACCATTGACGCTGCAATTCAAAGATCTGCTCTGTAGAAAGCTGATTGATGTCAGGCTTCAAGGGGCCTGAATGTAGAGCTCTGTGCACCTGTCAGTGCCACATTCTCTCCCATCTTCACCATTAGGCGTCATCTTAAACTTCCTCACGGAGCAAAAAAGACTTGTTTTACCATTATTAAAATATAGTCACTAAGTAGTACAGAACTTGAATATTGCTGAAAAGAGAGACATGTTGCTGAAGCTTTTCGTCTTGCATTCATTAGGACAAACACAAGAATGCCAAATTTCAAACAGCCACAACGATTTATGCTACAGGACAAAGGATGCCAATCAGAGTCGACTTGCCAACCAATCAGCACTCTTTCCCCCTCTAGTAGGAATGATTTTGAGCATTTGAAATTTGGCATTCTTGCATTTGTCCTGATGCAAGATGAGAAGCTTTGACAGTATGTTCAGCAACATTATAACATACTTGAGGCAACGTAACTTAAAAGAGGGCTGTGCAAAGGAAAAGAGAAGTCTTGCATTCCTCTATTGCCTTTCATGACCAGCAGGTGTCCCAAAGCACTTTACAGCCAATGAAGTATTTTTTGAAGTGTAGTCATTGCTGGAAAATACAGCACAGCAAGATCCCACAAACAACATTGTGATAATGAGCCAGATGATCTGTTTCCAGGATTTTATTGAGGGATAAATATTGATAATTCCCCTACTCTTGGTAGTAACATTGGATCCTTTACATCCACCCAAGCAGGCAGACGGAGCTAAAAACAAAAAAACTGCGGATGCTGGAAATCCAATACAAAAACAGAATTACCTGGAAAAACTCAGCAGGTTGATGATCTGCTTCTATCACTGCTTGTTTGTCCCTACAACCACACCACCCCCCCACCTCTCTCTATCTCTCCACCCCCCACACACACACCTTAAACCAGCTTATATTTCAACTCTTTCTTGGACTCGAACTCAAGTTCTGTCGAAGGGTCATGAGGACTCGAAACGTCAACTCTTTTCTTCTCCGCCGATGCTGCCAGACCTGCTGAGTTTTTCCAGGTAATTCTGTTTTTGTTGAGGCAGACGGAGCCTTGATTTAACGTCTTATCTGGAAGATGGCACCTCTGACAATACAGCACTGCCTTAGTACCCTAAGGGCTGGATTCTACCAGCTCCCTAGGAATGAGCTGAGAAGTGGGGGAGGGCCAGAAAATGGCAAGGGCTGCAGTGTCCATTGGTTTCCCTTCACCATGGCATTCTGTCAGTGGTGGGGAAGGTGGAGGATGGCCCTCTGCCCAGAGGCCAATTGAGCCACCTAAGTGGCCAATTAAAGGCCTCTACTCACCACATTTCACAAGCAGTGGGTGGGCCCTCGGGCAAGTGGGTGGACTATCTGGTGAATCCCGATGTGTTTCCTGAGGGCTTGAGGGGCCCTTCCTAAATGGGCACCCTGTAGATAATGGAGCGGCCACACGAAGGCAATGGCCATTCCCACGGCAACAACTCTCCTCCTCTAAACCTGCCCCACGCACCACTGCCCCAACCCCCCGCCCACCGCCCACCACCACCACTCCCCTTGTTATGAAGGCATCGTCCATAAAGCTTCCCTGGGCCAGGTGCACTCCCATCAGTGGCCACTGCTCCCAGGGGCGCCGCTGGGACTGAATAGCTGCAAGCCTTCCAATTGGTCAGCAGCTCTTTGAGATGGGCTCGAGTCCCTTAAAGGGACAGTAGCCCAACAGTGGCTCATTGCCCAAATGCTGGGCCTAAAATGCCCCTTGCTTTTTAGCCCGTCTTTGGGAACCCCACTGCCCTGACAAAATTCAGCCCACCCAATTGGACTTGAACCCACCACCTTGTGACTCTAATTCTACCAGCTGAGAAACGGCTGACACAATATCCTACAAGTCTAGTGAAAAAACAGTTGAAACTGTGAAAAAACAACAAGCGTTGCATTTTAGTGATTGCTTCTTTCTAGTTTAATGGTTAGGGCTCTCTCATCTCTTGGGGAAGCTTTCAGTGAGGCTTGCACTGATCAACAAAAATAATCTGATGGATGAAACCCTGAGGAGTTATATTTTTTCGTCAGTGCCTCAATATTGAGTTATCTTATCATGATTTTGTTTAATATAGCTGAAAAGAGAGACATGTTGCTGAAGCTTTTCATCTGGCACTCATCAGGACAAACACAAGAATGTCAAATTTCAAACAATCACAACAACTTATACTACAGGAGAAAAGGCTGCTGATTGGTTGTTTAGCAAAATTGGGCAAACAGATGTCATTTATCATATTTACAAATGCAACATTCTACTTAAATATTTCACAAATTGCCCATCTTGTCAGCTGTGTAGTTTTCTTTTTTGGCCACAAACTGACCATAGAACCATAGAACCATAAAACATTACAGCACAGAAAACAGGCCATTCGGCCCTTCTAGTCTGTGCCAAAATATTATTCCGCTAGTCCCATTGACCTGCACCCAGTCCATAACCCTCCAGACCTCTCCCATCCACGTATCTATCCAATTTATTCTTAAAACTTGAGAGTGAGCCCGCATTTACCATGTCAGATGGCAGCTCGTTCCACACTCTCACCACTCTCTGAGTGAAGAAGTTCCCTTTAATGTTCCCCCTAAACCTTTGCCCTTTCACCCTAAAGCCATGTCCTCTCGTGTTTATTTCTCCTAATCTAAGTGGAAAGAGCCTACTCACATTTACTCTGTCTATACCCCTCATAATTGTGTAAACTTCTATCAAATCTCCCCTCATTCTTCTATGCTCCAAGGAATAAAATCCTAACCTGTTTAATCTTTCCCTGTAACTCAACTCCTTAAGACCCGGCAACATCCTAGTAAATCTTCTCTGCACTCTTTCAATCTTACTGATATCCTTCCTGTAGTTAGGCGACCAGAACTGCACACAATACTCCAAAGTTGGTTTTACCAATTTCTTAGACAACCTCACCATAACATCCCAACTCCTATACTTTGATTTATGAAGGCCAGTATGCCAAAAACTTTCTTTACAACCCTGTCTACCTGTGACGCCACTTTCAGGGAATTATGTATCTGAACTCCTAGATCCCTTTGTTCCTCCGCACTCCTCAGTGCCCTACCATTTACTGTGTATGTCCTACCTTGGTTTGACCTTCCAAGATGTAACACCTCACTTTTCTGCATTAAATTCCATCTGCCATTTTCTGGCCCATCTTTCCAGTTGGTCCAGATCCCTCCACAAGCTTTGAAAGCCTTCCTCGCTGTCCATAACGCCACCACTCTTAGTGTCATCAGCAAACTTGCTGATTCAATTTACCACATTATCATCCAAATCATTGATATAGACAACAAACAACAATGGTCCCAGCACAGATCCCTGAGGCACACCACTAGTCACAGACCTCCAGTCTGAGAAGCAATCATCCACTACCACTCTCTGTTTTCTCCCACAAAGCCAATCTCGAATCCAGTTTACAACCTCTCCATGGATACCAAGTGTCTGAACCTTCTGAACTAACCTCCCATGTGGGACCTTGTCAAAGGCTTTACTAAAGTCCATGTAGACAACATCCACAGCCTTTCCTTCACCTACTTTCTTGGTAACCTCTTCGAAAAACTCCACAAGGTTCGTTAAACATGATCTACCATGCACAAAGCCATGCTGACTATCCTTAATCAGCCCTTGGCTGTCCAAATGATTGTATATCCGATCTCTCAGAACACCTTCCAATAACTTACCTACTACTGATGTCAGGCTCACTGGCCTGTAATTACCTGGTTTACTTTTGGAGCCTTTTTTAAACAACGGAACAACATGAGCTACCCTCCAATCCTCCGGCAACTCACCCGTGGCTAAGGACATTTTAAATATTTCTGCCAGGGCCCCTGCAATTTCTACACTAGTCTCCCTCAAGGTCCGAGGGAATATCATGTCAGGCCTGGGGGATTTATCTACCTTCACTCGCTGTAAGGCAGCAAGCACCTCCTCCTCTTTAATCTCTATATGTTCCATGACACTACTGCTTGTTTCCCTTCCTTCCTTATACACCATGCCAGTTTCCTGAGTAAATACTGATGCAAAAAAACTGTTTAAGATCTCCCCCATCTCGTGAGGCTCCACACATAGACGACCACTCTGATCTTCAAGGGGACCAATTGTGTCCCTTACTATCCTTTTACATTTAATATACTTGTAGAAACCCCTTGGGTTTACCTTCACATTATCTGCCAAAGCAAGCTCATGTCTTCTTTTTGCCTTCCTGATTTCCTTCTTTAGTATTTTCTTACATTTTCTATACTCTACAAGTACCTCATTTTCTCCATGTTGCCTATACCTGCTATACACCTCTCTCTTCTTCTTAACCAGATCGCCAATATCCCTTGAAAACCAAGGTTCCCTATGCCTGTTAACTTTGCCTTTAATCCTGACAGGAACATGCAAACTCTGCACTCTCAAAATTTTGCCTTTGAATGCCTTCCACTTACAGAACACATCCTTGCCAGTAAACAACTCATGCCAATCCACTCTTCCTAGGTCCTTTCTCATTTCCACAAAATTGGCCTTTCTCCAACTTAGAATCTCAACTTGAGGACCAGACCTATCCTTATCCATAATTAACTTAAATCTAATGACATTGTGGTCACTGGACCCAAAATGTTCACCTACATATACTTCTGTTACCTGACCTGTCTGGTTCCCTAATAGGAGATCAAATATTGCATCCTCTCTCGCTGGTACCTCTATATACTGATTTAGAAAACTTTCCTGAACACATTTGACAAACTCCAAGCCATCCAGCCCTTTTACAGTATGGGAGTCCCAGTCAATATGTGGAAAGTTAAAATCTTCTACTATCACATCTTTCTGTTTCTTACATCAGTCTGCTATCTCTCTACAGATTTGCTCCTCCAATTCTCTCTGACTATTGGGCGATCTAGAATACACCCCTATTAGTGTGGTCACCCCTTTCCCATTCCTCAGCTCCACCCATATGGCCTCTGTAGACCAGCCCTCCGGGGCTGTCCTGTCTAAGCACAGCTGTGATATTTTCCCTGACTAGTAATTCCACTCCTCCCCCTATCATCCCTCCCCCTCTATCACGTCTGAAACAACAGAACCCCGGAACATTGAGCTGCCAGTCCTGCCCCTCCTGCAACCAAGTCTCACTAATAGCAATAATGTCATAATCCCACGTGCCAATCCACGCCCTAAGCTCATCTGCCTTTCCGATAATACTCTTGCATTGAAATAAATGCATCTGAGAACATTTCTATCCTGTACAAACCTTTGATTTCTGACTATACATGCATTCCTCACTTGACTTTTATCCTCCTCCGCCTCACTATCTGCTCTAGCACTCTGGTTCCCCTCCCCCTGCAAATCTAGTTTAAACCCCCCGCAGCAGCACTAGCAAACCTACCCGCAAGGATGTTAGTCCCCCTGCAGTTCAGGTGAGAAACCGTTCCGTCGGAACAGGTCCCACCTTCCCTGGAACAGAGCCCAATTGTCCAGAAACATGAAGCCCTCCCTCCTGCACCATCTCCTTAGCCATGTATTTAGCTGCATTATCCTCCTATTTCTAGCCTCACTAGCACGTGGCACGGGTAGCACTCCTGAGATCGCAACCCTGGAGGTTCAACTTTGCACCTAACTCCCTAATCTCTCTTTGCAGGACCTCCTCCTCCTTCCTATCTACCTCATTGGTCCCTACATGGACCACGACATCTGGCTGCTCACCCTCCCTCCTGAGAATATTGAGAACTCGATCCGAGATATCGCGGACCCTGGCACCAGGGAGGCAACAGACCATCCGGGATTCTCGATCTCTCCCACAGAACCTCTTATCTGTCTCCCTAACTATCGAATCCCCTATCACTACTGCTCTCCTCTATTCCCTCCTTCCTTTCTGAGCTGAGGGTCCAGTCGGTGCCAGAGACGCGACCACTACATCTTATCCCTGGTAGGTCATCCCCACCAACAGTATCCAAAACGGTATACCTATTGTTGATGGGAACAGCCACAGGGGTGCTCTGCTCTTTCTGTCTATTCCCCTTCCCTCTCCTGACACTCACCCAGCTGCCTGCCTCCTGACTTTTAGGGGTGACTGTCTCCCTGAAACTCCTGTCTATTACTGCCTCTGCCTCCTGAATGATCCGAAGTTCATCCAGCCCCAGCTCCAGTTCCGTAACTCGGTTTGTCAGGAGCTGTAGCTGGGTGCACCTTTTGCAGGTGTAGTCACCAGGGACAATTGTCCTGTCCCTGACTTCCCACATGCTGCATTCGGAGCATTCGACTGCCCTAACTGCTGCCTCCATTACCTACTCCTAATGTAATTAAAGGAACTTACCTGGCCTTACCTCACTGGGAGCAAGCTCATCCTCAACCTCTGCTCACCGAAGCCTCTCGAGCCAAAGATTCAAAGCTCCACCCCTTCACTGGACCGCTCACACACTGGCCGCTCCTCTTCAGCTTCCCTTCCTTTTATTTTCAATCTCCGTGGTCTTTTTAAAATGAACTCCCCTTGCTCTCCGCGCTCTGTTTAAAATGAACTCCCCTCGCTCTCCGCGCTCGGTTTAAAATGAACTCCCCTCGCTCTCCGCGCTCTGTTTAAAATGAACTCCCCTCGCTCTCCGCGCTCGGTTTAAAATGAACTCCCCTCGCTCACCGCGCTCTGTTTAAAATGAACTCCCGTCTCTCACCGCGCTCTGGTTAAAATGAACTCCCCTCGCTCTCCGCGCTCTGTTTAAAATGAACTCCCCTCGCTCACCGCACTCTATTTAAAATGAACTCCCCTCGCTCTCCGCGCTCTGTTTAAAATGAACTCCCGTCTCTCACCGCGCTCTGGTTAAAATGAACTCCCCTCGCTCTCCGCGCTCTGTTTAAAATGAACTCCCCTCGCTCACCGCACTCTATTTAAAATGAACTCCCCTCGCTCTCCGTGCTCTGTTTAAAATGAACTCCCATCTCTCACTGCGCTCTGTTTAAAATGAACTCCCCTCGCTCACCGCGCTCTGTTTAAAATGAACTCCCCTCGCTCTCCGTGCTCTGTTTAAAATGAACTCCCATCTCTCACTGCGCTCTGTTTAAAATGAACTCCCCTCGCTCACCGCGCTCTGTTTAAAATGAACTCCCCTCGCTCTCCGTGCTCTGTTTAAAATGAACTCCCATCTCTCACTGCGCTCTGTTTAAAATGAACTCCCCTCGCTCACCGCGCTCTGTTTAAAATGAACTCCCCTCACTCTCCACGTTCTGTTTAAAATGAACTCCCCTCGCTCACCGCACTCTGTTTAAAATGAACTCCCCTCGCTCACCTCGCTCTGTTTAAAATGAACTCCCCTCACTCTCCGCGCTCTGTTTAAAATGAACTCCCCTCGCTCAACACGCTCTGTTTAAAATGAACTCCCCTCACTCACCGCGCTCTATTTAAAATGAACTTCCCTCGCTCACCTTGCTCTGTTTAAAATGAACTCCCCTCACTCACCACGCTCTGTTTAAAATGAACTCCCCTCACTCTCCGCGCTCTGTTTAAAATGAACTCCCCTCACTCACCACGCTCTATTTAAAATGAACTCCCCTCGCTCTCCACGCTCTGTTTAAAATGAACTCCCATCTCTCACTGCGCTCTGTTTAAAATGAACTCCCCTCGCTCACCGCGCTCTGTTTAAAATGAACTCCCCTCACTCACCACGCTCTGTTTAAAATGAATTCTCCTCTCTTACCGCGCTCTGTTTAAAATGAACTCCCCTTACTCACTGCGTTCTATGTAAAATGAACTCCCTTCACTCACCACGCTCTGTTTAAAATGAACTCGCCTCACTCTCCGCGCTCTTTTTAAAATGAACTCCCCTCGCTCACCTCGCTCTGTTTAAAATGAACTCGCCTCACTCTCCGCGCTCTGTTTAAAATGAACTCCCCTCGCTCACCACGCTCTGTTTAAAATGAACTCCCCTCACTCACCGCGCTCTTTTTAACAATCTCTTAAAATTCACGATCTTTTTTCCTGCATGTTTCTCAAATCTGGAGGAAAGGCTGAAGTACGAAACTAATTAAGTATTTACAGGAACAGCGTGAAGAATGATTGACTCTACGGGTACAGACTGGCAGATCCAGGGAGCCACAGAAGTCTAAGTGAAGGGTAAAGGTCACAGTATTGAGTACAGGTCCCAGCAGAATGTGTGTCCACCAAACTATTGTTCACTTCATTTAACTAAAGGGTAGCAAATACCTAATCAGTTTTGAATAAGGTCACACTTTCGACGTCAAATCGCGCACTGCTCAATAAAATCAACGGGGATGAATATGTTTTAAGAAAAAAGCGTCTAGCAACAAAATGTCCAACCAGCAAAAATAATGATTTCCTTTTTAAAAAGCTCCATCATTTGTAGAGGTGTTTTTTGCTTCACTGTGAGATTGCAGTTTTCCCCATTGCACTGAAAGGTTACAGGTTCAATTAACACCGAGGTCCACATCTCCCATTCTTCAGAGGCTGGTGAAATGATTGCTGCTAATGTGGGCTGAGAGGAGGGGGGCCCCATTTGTAAGCATAGGACACATTACCATGGATATTGCCAAAAGAACACTCGTGGCTCAAGACTCTCAGCCACAGAGACAAACATTTCCTCCGAGATTACTGTCCTTTCTCTTTAATTCTCCTCCACAAGCACCTGAAGAAAGAGTGCTATTTCTTAACTCATTCATGAGATGTGGACATCGTTGGCAGGATCAGCATTTAACCCTAATTGCCCTTGAGGAGGCGGTGGTGAGCTGCCTTCTAGAGTAAAACTGGATGGCTTGTGGCGGACCTGAAATGCTAGCCTTATTTCTCTCTCCACTGATGCTGCCAGATCTACTTAGTGTTTCCAGCATTTTCAATTTCCAGCATCTGCACTACTTTGCCCTTGCAATGTTATTGAACAAGATGGGTTTATAAAATAAGCCAGTAATTTTATGCTCACTATTCCAGATACTAGCTTTGAACTCCAGATCTAATTTAATGAACTGAGTTTAAATTGCTCAGCCACTGTGGTGGGATTTGAGCACAGTTTCTACAAGATTGTTAGTCCAGCGCTCTGAGCTATTAGTCCAGTAACATACCCACTATGCTACCGCACAACAAAGAGTATAGCTTTGAGGCAATACTGTGTCTCCAGGGAGGAGGAGGAGGACCAGAGTTCATGGGGGCGCAATTTAACCCTAACTCACCAAGCATGGAACCCACGGGGTTGGGTGAAACATTGATTCCAACTTTACTCTCCAACAACTTCCATTGGGCATCTTATTAAAACAAGCTTTACACCTGATCCCAAAAGGCAGGTTAGATTAATATTGTCCCTATCATACTTCCGATAACTCAAATTGTTACAACAAATAACGGTTAACAGTTTGGGCCTTGACTTAGATATTCTCTAGGCACAGTTGTGTCAGTCACTTTTTAAAAGTTAATGATCTCCCTTGAGATCATAAGGCATCGAAGATGGGTCCCAGAAGTAACAGTGCATACATAAGAAGAGAAGCCATTGTAGGTGATTCTCTGGCTATGACTGGATAGGTAAGAGGTGAACCAACCAAGTGCAGTCCCACCCGACTGGGCAACAGTGGAGAGGCATTGGAGGAGGATGGTGTGGTCAACCACGTCAAAGGCTGCAGACAGGTCAAGAAGGACGAGGAGGGAAAGTTTACCTTTGTCACATAGGATGTCATTTGTGTCTTTGATATGAGCCACTCTTGGTACCTGTGGCAGGGTGGAATCCTGATTGGAGGGATTAAAACGGAGTTCTGGGAAAGCCGTGCATGGATCGGGGAGGGAAACAAAACATTCAAGGACTTTAGAGAGGAAAGGGACTTTGGAGATGGGGTGATAGATTGAAAGAAGGGTGGGTCACATGTTGGTTTTTTGAGAAGAGGGACAATATGTGAAGGGAGAGAACCATTAACAATGTCAGCCAACACGGGGACCAGGAAAGGTAGTTTGGTGGTCACTAGTTTAGTTGGAGTAGGGTGAAGGGAGGTGGGTTCCATGGACAAAATAAATTGGAGAAAGAAGTGTGAGGCATGGAGCCTCTTTAAATTTTAAGATGAGTCACCCACCTCCAGGGGAGCTGGTAGGCAGCTTGCACCCCCACCGTCCTGCCGCTCTTAAAAGTGGGAAGTGGGCGAGATTGAGGAGGCTTGCGGAAGAGCTTTGAGGTTTTTAACATTCCACCTGACCCAAAGCCACATGTTTCTGGGGGTTAAAACTCCCCTCTGTCTTTCTGACGGCTAACTGCAGCACTCATTCCAGGTTAAACACACTGTTCAAAATTGGCAAGAGGGGTGCAAAGATTAATGAGGTGTTCCCCTTTGTGCGATGTTGATGGTTCATGGGATTTACATGGAGCTAGGGACTGCTCTAGTTCCAATGTTTATGCTGGTTGTCACTGAGCCAATTGGCCTTAGAATTCATGAAGTTTATGGAGACATTAATAGCTTTGAAAGTTCACTTTCTCCTGCTGTTGAATATTCTCCACACTAAAATATAATTTAAAAAGAGATATGGAAGGAGAAACCAGGGAAACCCCCTGGAGAAATAAATCCAATTGTTCAATCAGATAATTCGCTCATCTTGGTTATTTCTCAAATTGAACTCTATGCCTGGGCAGCACATTGCGGTAATTACAAATTTTCGATGTTAGGACTTTGCAACGCTAATTCTTTTGGGTCATGCACTCATAGGCCTGAATTTAAGCCTCGTCGGGTGTGTGCGGCCCCTGACCGCAGCCAATTAACGGGCAGCCAGAGTGAAACGCGCACTGAGGAGCTCAGCGCTGCCGGGGTGGGGGTGGGGGGGTGTGTGTGTGTATGTGTGTGTGTGTGTGGGGGGGTGGGGGGTGGGCGGGGAAGAGGGCCGGGCGACGATCTCACCACAGACGGGGGTATGCGCTTCCGCTGAGCCCTCCCGAAGACAGACAGCCGCCTCGGGGAGCTGCAGACCTCCACACAGAGTAAAATAAAGCGCGAAAAGAAAAAGCTGCAGAAAAATGTCCAGGCAGCACAATCAAGCGCCTGGAAGGATAGCTCATAAAAAGGCTGTCCCCAGATGTTCCTTTTTATTTTATTTCCTAACGGAGATTTCATCCCGCCCTTGGATGAGGTTTCATCAAAATTCTAAAGGCCGATTGGCCTGTCCGTCAACCATAAGGCTGGACGGTCCATGAAAAATCGATGACAGTTGCGCCGTTATTGGGCTTAATTGCCCGCTAAACTGTCGGCAGGCGCTCTCCTGACAGCCGTGTGCGCCCGCTGGGCGAAATATTGCCCAAGTGCGCCATGACATCGGGACACTCACCTGATGTCATCTCGCACGATTTTACGCCCGTTCGGGTTGGGTACACACACCCACCTGCGGAACGTAAAATTCTGCCCCTAGACTAGTACAGCACAGAAGGCGGCCATTCATCCCATTGAGTCTCTGACAGCCCTTTCAAACAATAATCCAGTTCATCCCACTCCTCCGCTCTGTCCCCACAGCCCTGCAAAGTTTTCTCCTTCGAGTGTTTATCCAATTCCCTTTTGAAGATGGCTACTGAATCTGTATCTAGAACCCTATCGGACAGGGCATTCCAAATCCTAAACAAAAACAGGAAGTGCTGGGAATACTCAGCAGAAGTTTATGCCCTCCAGCTTGGCGAGTTTGCTGGTGGTGGGCATTTAACCAGGCCGGAGAATTGCACTGGGGACCCCACCACCTTCCCGCCCCCACCCGGATTTAGTCCGTGGTTGGAAGGATCATGGGCAGCCTTCCTGCCCTGCCTCCAATTGAGGCCCTTAAGTGGGCAACTAATGCCCACTTAAGGGGCTCATCATGCCACCGCTGGGATTAACCCAGTGGTGGCTGGGTGTTCACCATGCTGGGAGCACGGCAAGCAAACCCGTGCAGGGTCACTTTCGGGATCCAGAGGGGTCCCTCTTTCAAAGGCACTCCATGCCTGATTGAGAGACCCAGCATTGGGAAGAGGGAAGGCCACTAAGAGATGTCTCTTGTGTCTGTACCTGTCACTTTTTTCAAGGTACACATAAATCCCCTGACTTCTCCATTAACTCTTGGCCAACGGGGTGTAATTTTTTTGATGAGTGAAGCCTGGACAGTTTGCAAATTCACTGAACTCATCGCAGTTGAATGGGGTCCATTGTCACTTCTCATCATCCAAACAAGATGGAGATCTGGGCTAGCATTTGGATGACTGCTTTTGTTGATGTTGATGTAACTATCTCTATGACTGGGAACCTGCTGCAGTTGTGTAGATGGGGAAACCTGTGAAATCTCTGCTAACCTCAATCCATGGTCCTGGAGGTAGTTCAAACATCTTGAGACGATCATGAAAATTTGACATTGTGTTTGCTTGACATGGCAAACACTGATTGATTCTGTGTTCTACCATACGGTCAATTCCTGGGAACCACCCCTTTTCCCTAAGGAGTTGTTTGGCTTTGAAAGTTTCCTGGTGATCTTCATGTGTTATATCAACAACGCATTCCCTCAATGATTGTGGAATGACAGTACAGTTGTTGTGTAACACAAGATCAGACGCTGTTGTAACTGAGTTCATTTCGAACATTGTGACGAATTTGTACTGTGTGAACGATTTTGTTGTAGATGCTCTTTCTCAAGTTTTATGATTCTGCAGCTGTCACACATGTCGCCTCATGTTTTGTTGCCACTTTCGTGTCAGCTGGTTTCACTGACTTTGGCATTGCATTTAGGCTTACATAGTGACTAGTAGGACTAACTGTGGGCAATGACTGTTACGTAAGGTAGTCCATTGGGTTGAACTTGGCTGGTTGATACTCAACATGGAACTTGTACTCTTGTAGCTTGAGTATCCAACGCTCTATTCAAGTAGATGGTTTACTATTTGGATTGTTGAACAGTGATCTGTGATCGGTTATGGCTTCAAACTCATTTCCACACAAATAGAGATGAAAATGTAAGATGCCCCATGTGATTGAGAGTGCTTCTGTCTCTGTTTTCAAATAACTTTGCTGCATGGCTGTTAGCAATCTGCTTGCCATTGCAAACATTGATGGCTTCCCTGCCTTGTCCTGCTGCATGAGAACCACACCTAAGCCAACTGGGCCTGCATCCATGGCTAGCTGGGTGGTATTCCCAGGGTTGAAATAGGCATTTGCTGGCAACTGTTGTTCGGCCTGGTGTACAGCCTATTTGTATGATGTAGTCCACTCCCACTTGATGATCGCGTGGGGGGACAAATAGCAGAGCAAGGTCAGGAGTTAAGTGACTACCGTACATAGTGCATTCTAGCAGACTCCAGACTTCCTCAATGTTTGTAGGATTCACAGCATTTGCAATAGCTTCAACTTTCTGTGGTTCAGGTGGTACTCCTTCACCGCTGAACACATGACCAAAGAATTTGACTCTGCTTTCATTGAACAAGCACCACTTGTGTTTTCTTCCCCCCCCAAGGTGAGGCTCGATTTTGTAAAATGTTGTAGGCAGGCATGTAGACATGTCTCAAGGTCACTTTCAGCGTGGCTGGCGATGAGAATGTCATCACTGATGTTCAGCATGCCTTCAAGTCCTTGAAGTGCAAACTGAATCAAGTGCTGAAGTATCTCAGCTGCCGAACTGACTCCAAAGTTGAGCTTCTTGGATTGAAAGAGTCCAATGTGAGTGGTGAAGACTGTAGGATACCTCGACTCTTCTGCGAGCTTGATTTGATGGTCCCTGCATTGACATCAGCTTAGCAAAGTGTTTAGCACCATTCACTTTCTATGTGCTGTCATCAATGTTGCTGTCAAGTGTCTTCCTTTTGTATGGCTTGGTCTGGTTACTGCATATCAACTCAGATTCCAATCTGGTTCTTGGTCTTGGGGTTCTTGATAGGCTCATCCCCAACTTTCTCAATAATTTCAAAGTCAAGTACACACTAAAGTTCCTTCTCAGTCTGCTTCCTGACATAATATGATACTCACCACCATTGTTGTATGACTGGGGGCACATTGGAGTCTAGATGCAACTTTCATGTAACACATTTCAGTTTACCGATATCACTGAAGCAATCAGCATACAATTCAAGAATATTGCTGGTATGTATAGGGATCGCATATGTAACAACAATCATGTGCAGACCTGTTGTTGTGTGGAAACTGATAAGCATGTCATATTCTCAGGTATGACATAAAACGCAGCCTTCATTCTGTTATCTTCGAATGAGATTGGCATTTCTAATGTTCTGAGAATTTTCATTGGTTTGTCACTGTTGTAAGAGAACATTTTCCTATCGCTGGTTTCCAGAGAATGGGGTGTTCCCGAAGTTTGTAATACATTTTGTTTCCCATGACACTGACAGATGCTCCTGTATCTATGAAAGTAGCCATGTCTGAGCAGCCAATGCTCACTGTCACATGTGGCTGTTTGCTGTGTCTGAAAGAGCATATTCAACGCCATCCACCTCTACACTAGCTGCATTCCCTCACTCTTTTGCTGTGCTACATGCATGTGGCACCCTTCTGTTAGTATTGGTCTTAGTAGTTCATTTTGTTGATGAATGACTAATATGAACAAAGTGGTTGAGTTCTCTACAGGCTTTACACTGCTTACCAGCAGCAGGATATCTTGCCCGGTGTGGATAAGCAGTGCCACAGCGGAGCTGGGCAAGACGTAACTCTGTTTGCGAGATTGTTCTTGTTGCTTGGCAGGTGGTTTCCTGGTACGTGAGTGAAGAACAGTGTTCACAGGAGTTGAATTTGGAGTGTGCTAGTTACTGTTGGCAGCCACAATTTCAGTAGCTCTGGATTCTGAAAGCGATAGTGATCTTGCTAACTCCAAAAGCCCTGAAGGCATTCTAATCTTTCTCAAGTGCTTATTAGCATAGTTTGACTTGAAAGACAACATTCAGCTACTTTTGTTTTGATTTCCTGTCCAACATGTTCAACATCACCAAAGTCACATTTGGTTGCTCGTTGCCTCAAGCACACGCAATATTGGCCAATTGTCTCATTTGCATCTTGATTAGTGCTTCCAAAGTTAATTGTTTTGTATATTGTATTTTGGACATAAAAAGAGGTGGTTAGCGCATTTATAGCTGAGCGATAGTCATTTTGCTCAGGTATAAAGTGTCTCAAAAATATCTTCCAATTCTTCACCATAGTGGAGAGGTAAGGCGTTTTTCCTTTTGTCAGCTGTCATTGCAGCTTTGAAATGTCACAGCCACTTTTGCCAACATTGGAATAAAGATAATAGCTCCAAATGCACATCAAAAGGTGGTAGACTGGGCGTAGAAAATACCATTTTCATCAACAATACAGTGATGAAACTTCACTTCCACTGAATAATGTGTAATATTGTCTTTCAGCTTCATTGACAGGCTTCACGAGTCCTCCCCCTGCATCCCCCTCCCACTAGCAGATCAGTTGCACACAGCCAGCCCCAGAGTGATTCTGGAGGGAGAACTGTGTGTGTGTGTGTGGCAGGGCCGTTAGGAGCATCGTGCAAGCACTCTCCCACACACACAGAGTCTTCCTCCATCACACTCATCTCTCTGTCCCGAGCATTTCCAATGCTGCCTGCTGGGGTTCTCTTTCTGCTGTCCATCTGAGCTGAGCTGCATCCCCGCCTACCCACTGACCACACTCCCAGCAGCACCTGTGACCGTCCAACACTAGGCTCCGCTCACTTTTGATTTGGCAACATGTTACTGGTGAAGTATGTCTTTAGCTCCTCCATCCTTTCCCCACCCCCAGTCACCCATGTCCTTTCTCCCATCACTGTCGAGCCTCCTGGCATCACCTACCACCTCCCCACCATCACCAACAAAGCTGGGCTATTTCTTTCCAGGATGTCCAGGTAAACATGAATATTCCCTACCTTCTTGAAAATCCCACCCCCATCCACGTTGACCACCCCGGCCTCCACCTTCCCACACCCAGGGTCTGTGTCTGCCTCCGAGTCCCCACCAACCACCTTTGCCGTCCCTTCTACTGCTACCGATGCACCCTCGCCTTCCTACCCTACCAGCTCCCTTTGCTTCTCTTTCATTCTCACTATTCCCTCCTACCACGCTTACCTTCATTTTGTTCCACAGGAGGCAGTCATTGACTCCACAGACCCCTCCCTTGTATGTTCACCTGGACATTAACCCCTTACTCCTTCCTCCACTCTACTCCTTCCTCCCCCAAGACTCCTTACCCACTCCGAATTCCTTCCCCTCTCCGAACTCCTTCCCTTACATCTTCCTCCCCCCTGACACCATTGTTTCCCCCCTCCCAGTCTCACCGCCCCCTGACACTGTCATTCCACCCCCCCAACCTTACCCGCCTGACACCTTCGTTTTCTTCCTCCCAACCTCATCCCCATCCCAGTGCACCTTCCCCTCCTGGTCAAACCTAGACTTTCCTCTCCCATCCACCACCACCCCCACCCCCCATCCCCTCAATACACCTTCCTCTCCCACTCACAGCTGGACCTTCCTCTCCACCTCCTCGATGATCACCCATAGCAGACCATGGCCAAGACACTAATGCCCCAAAGCAGACCCTCAATGGTGGCCTTCCACCTTCTGTGAACTGCTTTGTGATGGAGCCAGGTCCATGAGAATTCGCTCAGCAGGCGAAGCAAGTGTTCCTCCAGGGTCCAGTTGCTGTCGGGCTCCAGCATCTTCTGTTCCTCGGATGTCCGTGATGTGAGAAAGGCCACATTACACTTGTCAAGGTGTGTTCTGTACCAGCATGTTTTCCCACTGATGTGAGTGGTAAATTTGATGTGGGGGGATGATTCTGGTGAGTGGGGCTTATAACGAGATGCAGATGTATTAAAATGAAGTTCCCGATGTTGGGTGGCAGGAAAGACAGCCCGCCGTTGATGGGCGGAGTGGCAATCGCAAATTGGTTTCACGACGGCATGAAACCAACTATTGGCTTTCCTGTCATATTTTCTGCTCATGCCCACCATGGGTGTGTGTCTCTAAGTCTAACACAGCCTGAGTGTATCTCTAAGTCTGCAAGTTAAAATGCTGTGTTCTCTGGAGAAAGTATGCAAAACCCTCCAAAAAATTCATACCTGGAAAAAAAGCTTCATATTTTTCATCATCCTCATTGTCAATGTGAAGTTCTTGGGACAGAAACAGCCAGAATTAAAACTGCACAAGTAAACAGATGACTTCCTTTGCTAAATTCTCATCCTTCCTCTTGCAGACTCCCTTTGCTGGTACAAGCCTATATGGTAGCTTCAAATGAACAAAACATACTATGCAATTTTCCGTACACGACAAACCCCAGTTTATCTAGTTGGTCAGCATAACTGTAACCCCTCAACCCTGGAACTATAACATAACAGAAACCTACCAATACATTCAGTTGATATCACTAACAATGAGAAGGTCAGAAGTTTGAAGTATCTCAACCCTTCACTGTGTCTTGTATGACATCTCTGGACATCTATTAACCAGCGTTTATTATACATCCTAATTCCTGTGTGTAGAAATGTGTACGTAACTGCAAGTGATATTTGTTTAAGTTGCCATTCTTCAAATTGCCAAAAAAAAATGTAGGATTCTATTGTTATGTTCCAGGGTGGCTGAGAAGCATCCAGACCTTGTTTTACGAATGTGAGAGATGAGCTGGGCGACATAGCCCCATGTACAGAGAAAGGGACATAAAACTGGGAACCTTGGAAATATTGGCAGTGCACTGAAATTGGTCAGTTGGATTGAGTAAGAGATAAGGAACTTACTGGAGTCAGACATGGTGAGTAAAGCGTGTGGAAGTGCAGAAAAAGAAACAAAAGACCAACTCTTCCTGTCAAGCTCTCAGTCAGAACATTAGGTTATGGAAGTAGATGAAAGGAGCAATAAGCTTGTGGAAACAGAAGTTGGCCATTTAGTCCCTAAGAACTTGACATAAGTAGACCATTCAACTCTTAAGAATGAAGGAACAGGAGTAAACCATTAAACTCCTAGGACTTTAAGAATATGAGGAGACCATTCAGCCTTTAGGACTTTAAGAACAGGAGGAGACTATTCAGCCTTTAGAACTTTAAGAACAGGAGGAGACTATTCAGCCTTTAGGACTTTAAGAACAGGAGGAGACTATTCAGCCTCTAAGGATGTAGGAACAGGAGTGGGCCATTCAGTCACAAGGAAAATTGGAACAGGAATAGGTCATTCAGCTCTGAGGAACTTAAGAACTGGAGTTGGCCATTCCCCTCCTGAGAAGATAAGAATGGAGTAGACAAATCACCTAAAAATATAGGAACAGGAGGAGGCCTCGAACCTGCTCCACCACTCAGACAGATCATGGCTAATCTTTAGCACCATTTACTCAAGAAATACAGGTTGTTGGAACAATCAAGAAAGAAAGGGAATGTGTGATTAGTCCTCCTGCAAGTCAGTAAATTTTCCTTGCTAAGGAGATTTTCATAATCCAGAGAGATTCTTAAAAAAGCTACAAGTTCAGAGAAAAATATTGCTGCCTGTAACTATTGTGCGTGAGAGTAAAGAAAGCTTAGTGCTTGAAGCCTTATCTGAAAGAGAATAAAAACTGTCTAAAGAGAGTAATTTGACCTTTATTATCGCTTTGCCTGCCAGAAGATTAAAGAACCACCTCTGTGGAGCCAAAGAAGGGTTTGGCAAGAAATTAAATTTGAAAGCATATTGGCACAGGAGGACTCCATTAATTTACTCCCTGTGCCATGGACCACTGTGATTACCAACTGGGCTGAGCTTTGGCACAGCTGGGCTTAGCTGAGCTGGTAGATTTGACAAATCTGTCCTCAAAGCACAGAACATTTCTCCCAGGAGGACTTAATCAGAATTTGGACACAGATGGATACTTTATTCATTAAAAGGATAAAAACATCGTTGACAAGGCCAGCATTTATTTCTCATTCCCAATTACAAAAACAGCTTATATTTATGTAGTGCCTTTAACGTAATGAAACATCCCATGGTGCATCACAGGAGCATCATAAAACAAGGTAAGACACCAAGCCGCAAAAGGAGATATTAGGTGAGATGACCAAAAGCTTGGTCAAAGAGGTAGGTTTTGAGGAGTGTCTGAAAGGAGGAAGGCGAGGTAAAGAGGCAGAGAGGTGTAGGGTGGGAATTTCAGAGCTTGGGGTCGAGGCAGCTGGAGGCACAGCCACCAATGGTGGAGCGATTAAAATTGGGAATGCACAAAAGGCCAGAATTAGAGGAGGGCAGAGATCTCAGAGGGTTGTGAGGCTGGAGGAGATTCCAGAGATAGGGAGGGGCAAGACCATGGAGGGATTTAAAAACAAGGATGAAGATTTTAAAATCAAGATGTTGCTTGACCAGGACACAATGTGGGTCAGGGAGCTCAGAGGTGATAGGGGAACGGGAATTGGTGCGAGTTAGGACACAGGCAGCAGAGTTTAGAATGACCTCAAGTTTACAGAGGTAGACTGTGCATTGGAATAGCCATTGAGAAGGTGAAGGAGAGCCGCTTTCTGAATACCAACTGAGCTGCTTGTGGGCCATTTAAGAGGTCAGTTAAGAGTCAACCACATTGCTGTGGATATGGAGTCACATGTAGGGTAAGGACAACAGATTTCCTTCACCAAAGGACATTAAAGTGAACTAAGTGGGTTTTGGTGACAATCCACTAAATTCATGGTCACCATTACTGATACTAGCTCTTTATCACCATTACTGATACTAGCTCTTTATCCTAAAGGTAACTGATTTTAAATTCCCCAGCTGCTGTGCCGGGATATAAACCCATGCCTCTGGGTTAATAGCCCAGTAACATAACCAAAATGCCAATGTTCCCCACAATACTATACAATCCCCCATTCAATAAACTGAACGAATGGAGATTTCTGCAGACTCACTCACCTCCATGCTGAATCCCTGATGTATGCTCCCATTGCCCAGAAGGAAAAAACTGTTTGGATCAGTACTCTTAACTCTATTTTACTGGTGTTCCATTTTAAGTTCCACAAGTCCAGTTCAGTCCATTATTCTTATTTTCCAGTTTTTACTGTTTTCTTTCCTTCTGGGTGCCGAATCAAGGAAAGAGAACTAAGAAAGAGTTTGCATTTACATAGCACCTCGACAACTTCAAGACATCTCAAAGTGCTTCCCTGCCAATGAACTTGCCCAAATTGTAGTCAGCCTAATTTTAAACCATTTCACTGCAGCCATGGTGGTTGAAACCGTTGAAAAGGTCATGGAGGAGCTGAACAGAATTATCTACATGTGTGGATGATAGAGGGCTTGAAGATGGGTTGTGACACCATCATGGGGATACCTCATGGACGTTACAGAGATATGGAGGACAAGGCATGGGGAGAGCTGAAATTGAGGATGAGTGTTTTTAAATCGAGGCACTGATGAACTGGCAGGCAGGTTGTGTGGACCAGAGCAGATAGAGATGGCAGGTTCCCTACCCCTGTGGGATATTGGTGTACCAGCTGGCTTCTTACAGCATGTCCAAAAGCGAAATGCTGGAAATCTAAAATTAAAAACAGAAAATGCTGGGAATACTCGGCAAGTCTGGCAGCATCTGTGGAGAAAGAAATGGAGTAACTGTTGCATCAGGAAAGGTCATCAACCTAAAACGTTAACTCCATTTTCCCCTCTCCACAGAATGCTCCAGAACCTTCATGGCTTCTCTATTTCATCTCTGGTCCACAAGTCACCAGAGTGTGAGATTAGAAAAGCAGAAACTATGTTAGCAAAGATATTAACTCACTTGTGCCTGTTAAAGAGGACAGTGAAATTTCATATGAATGCGTTAGGGCATTCATTATAAAGATAACAATGCAGTTTAGAATAATATATCATTGAATCTGACTGTACAGACAGAGTCCATTGTCTGTGCTGACACTTTGTAATTTAACTTCAGATTAACGGTACATCTGATTTAATGGGAAATCAATAAATGATTAATTAGAGAAAGCATATTTTTGAAGCTTTGCAACTGTTCAAGAATAGGGCCCTTACATGGAATCTTTAAAAGCCAAATTTGAATTAGCCACATACACAGAGAAAACATATTCAAAATTCTTAACATAGATGCTGGTGTATAAGTCGACTTTAGAAGCCTTGAAAAATCCCTCCAAAAGTGGTGGTTGACTTCTATGCCTGGTAGAAAATTGAACCGCCACCATGCGCGTGGGTGCTCGCCATTTTGAAGTGTAATTGACATCCAACGCAAAGAGTGGGCGTGTCTTAAACTCCCATGCATCTTCACAACAAAGCCCGTATTGCCTGCTTGGTCCCTTATGCCCAGTTATAAAGGTACCAGTAAATAACACAAGCATTTGTGGGGTGAAAAATTGAGGCTGACTACTAATGCGGATATAGCATGTTGCTGCTGAAAAGAAGCGCGACTTATTACGCTGAGTATATGCAAAAACATGATTTTTGGAGCTGAAAAAAATGAGGTTGTCTTATATGCCAGGTCAACTTATACGCTGGGATTTACGGTTTTAAGTTCAGGAATTGACTTGGTTTCCTGTTTTTATAATGAAAAATATTAAAATAAAGTTGCATTGTTTTAACGAGTGAAAAGGTTATTCAACTATATTTAATAATATTGATTCCTGCTTTAATTATTTTACTGCATTGCCAGTACACTGTCAGTGAATGTTAGCAGAAATCGATTTATATAAACATTCCTTTCCATCTTATCACTATCTTTTCTTTCCGTTTCTATCATCAGGTACTTATTTTCTTTCTGATACGCTGTGTGATCATTCGATATCTTAATTTCATGAGCTAAATGACTTGTTGGTGGAATAAAGATTAAAGTTTTGACGAGAGATTTCGGTGCTCTGTTTTCTCATTACTTTCAGGCAGCGCTGCAGCTGGGGCTAGATATTGCGAAATCACCTTATGAAATAACAGAGATTTATATGAAACTCATATCAGCAGCAAAAATATGTGAAATAATGACTAGGGATTTGTCCTACAGTTTTTCCTACATCTCTTAGTTTCATTGGTAACTGCCATGTGCTTGAATGGGATGACCAATGACGATTTTATGTAAGTATTTATCATGTTGCTGTTTGTGGGATCTTGCTGTGTGCAAATTTGTTGCCACATTTCCTACATTAAAGCAGTGACCACACTTCAAAAGTACATGGAATGTCTTAGCACACAAGCCATTTGACCCATTGTGCCTCTGCTGGCTCTTTAACTGAGTGATCCAATCAGTGTTGACCATGGCTCAGTTGGTAGTGCTCTTATATCTAACTTAGAAGGTTTCGGGTTTGAGTTCCACTCCAGGACTTGAGCACCAATATTAAGTTTGACACCCTGGTTCAGCAGTGAGGGAGTGCTGCATTGTCAGGGGTGCTTTCCTTTAGATGAGATGTTAAACCGAGGCCCCGTCTGCCACTTGGGTGGATGTAATAGATCCCATGGTACTATTTTGAAGAGGAACAGGAGAGTTATCACCAGAGTCTTGGCCAATAGTTATCCCCCAATCAACATCACAAAAAAAAAGATTATCTTGTTATTATCACGTTGCTTGTGGGAGCTTGCTGTGTGCAAATTGGTTGCTGTGTTTCCCACGTTGCAACAGTGACTACACTTCAAAAGTACTTTATTGACTGTAAAGCACTTTGAGACATCTGGTGGCTGTAGATGGTGCTATATAAATGCAAGTCATTACTTTTCTTTCAGTCCAGCAGCCCTGCCCTTTAGAACATAGAGTGAATGCTGCATCTGGATACGTTTTCGTTATTATATAAACCATATGACCAATAAAAACAATGTTATATAAACCATATGACAAATATAAACCATATTATAAAAGCCATATGACTAATCATGACATCGGTTTCCAAGGTTAATTTTATTTATTTAATGAATTTTATGGATGGATTTTTGTACCAGTTTTGGAATTTATTTTCCTCTCTCCTTTTGTCCGTTGGACAATAATTTTAAATATCCAAACAAGATATGGTCAACATTTGAAGATCAACTACCAGTGAAGCACAACTTCAGCATACACTGTCTGGAATTTATATTTTTAGAAATCAGCTGCAGGAGAACACTGATCAATCTGTAAGCAAATGCAGAGACAAGAGGTGTGACTGGGACTACGCAGCAGGATAATCAAGCTGGTACTAGCATCGACCCCAGCAGAAGCATTCAAAAAGGCACCTTAGACCAGCCCAAAGGTTAGCAGCACATGTGGGTGGTCAATTTACCTTGTTAAGGCCACATATCCTTAGGTCAATTCAAGGAGGCTGAATAGGATTTTCCAGTCAACCCCCAGGTTCCTGCGCCAGGAGGTAGCCCCCTAGCAGCAGATTGAGGATTGTTTGGGGGGGGTGGGGGTGGGGGGGGAGGCCAGCACGCCATGCAGGCCTCAAGATCCTTCTTGGCTGCCTAGAGTGCTGCAGCAGCCACAAGTTGTCTTGTGGAGGGTCTAACACCCCTGACTCCCATCCCCCACAGTGGGGCCCTGGCTGCAAAGGCAAGTTTTTATTTCAAATTTTAAAATGTTGGTGAGACAGTGCCTCCATTTTGAAGCACCCTCTTTCTCACCTACTTTCCATTGCAGCCTATGGCTGCTTTCAAGCTGGAAGTCCTCTGATTGGCCCTCCAGCTTTGTGACACTGTGCGCTGTGCTTAATTGGATGGAGAGCCCATCCTCTGGCCATTAATGGGCTACTCCAGGGAAAAATCTCATGTGCGACTGTTCCCCACGCAGGATGGGCTTTTTACCCATGTTTCAACCTCACCTTTCAACCCAATAGCAGGGTTTGGACAATCCTGCCCAACATTTCAGACCGATACCTATCACTGATTCTCTTCTTTCCTTTTAAAGCATTTGCAGTTGCTTGGCAATACAGAACCTGAATATTGGTGAAGAGAGAGTCATGTTGCTGAAGCTTTTCAAACAACATGTTCCTTTGGTTGCATGTAATAGGCAGAGTGTAAACCATACTCAACTTTTAAAACTCAAAACAAAATGTCTCTTGTTAGATGTGATTCAATGATTGGGCAGCACTTGCTGAACAATCCTGAGTGTGCTAATAACTGCACTAACAACCAATTTCAGATAATCAGTCAAGCTCATAATGTGGCTTGCTAGAACCGACATACATTCATACGCAGGGATCCGCTCTCTGCAAGCAAAAGGAATATGTTCAAGCCTTGCACCTTTCTTGAATAACCCGGAAGCATGGCGAGCCTATAGTTCCCTGATGCTTTCTCCATGGCAACACCTCAGCCAATCAGTCAACTTGCGAACCAATCAGCACCCTTTTCTCCTGTGACATAATTTGTTGTGATCATTTGAAATTTGGCATTCTTACCTTTGTCCTGGTGTGTGCAAGATGAAAAGTCTCTCTTTCCAGCAATATTAATATTGCCTGATTGTGTGTCATTGAACCAGCTGCAGTGCGGTTTCCAGATGAGCAGAACCACAGTTACTGTGACTGCCTCTGGCGGGCTAGAAGTCCAATTGTTGTGCCAACACAAGAGATCTGCACATCATTGGACACAGGTGAGTTCGGTGGGGAGGTGACCTTGATTGGCATCTATCTCTCTCAAGTGGAGAACTACTTGCCTCACCTGGGAACCACTACCATCAGCTGCAGCAAGAGAGAGAGACGTCCAAGTAAAACCAGACTTTACTTAGCTACACTGCATTCCCAAGTAGGGTTTGCGCTTCAATATAGTATGTCCAGTTTGCTGTCAGTGTTACAGGATAGAGAAAGAAAACGGGCAAGGAAAAGAGATACATCACGCTTTAGAATGCTGGAAAATGACCCAACAATAGTCAAAAAAATAACTATCAGCTTATTTTCACCTTCAAAATCCACCATTACAACAGTGAGACCTTTAAACACTTTCAACCTTTCCCCAGCCTTGGCAATAGTAGAATGTTGGATATAGCTGCAGCTTCCATTGTGACAAAGTAATTTCTCACTGCACTTTGAGAGTAACTAATTCCCTTCATGTATCGAGCACCCGCCCTTTGGATTCCAGATTCCACAGTCAAATGAGCTGAATTGCAGAACCCAAAACACCAATAAAGATCCCGCAATGCAATGCAATAAGGAAGAATGTAACTTATTCCCAATTTTATAGACTGGCGTTCCTGCAGAATCAGGAATGCTTCTTTTTTATTCTTCCTGCCAAAATGGACAATTTCACATTTGCCTACATTATACTCCATTTGCCAGATCTTTGCCCAGTCACTTAAGCTATATCCCCTCGTAACTTCCTTGCGTCCTCTTCGCAACTTACTCTCCTACCTATCTTTGTATCATCAGCAAATTTAGCAAGCGCACATTCTCATTCTCTGGATTCATAATCCAGGCCCCTGGATTTCTAGACAAGTAACATAAAGAAGATAATGCCATACAAGGTATCGGTGATAGTTCCAACCTTTTAAATGCTCCAGTTTTGGAAGACTATGCATCATATAGGGTTGGGGGCGCAGTGAGTTAGTGCACAGTCCTTGCATATCAATTTTGATGGAAAACCTATCTCGCTGATACACGTGATGTGTTCACATGCAAATCAATTCCTTTGAGTACCAAAACTGTAACAGCACTAATTACAAACCTGTCAAGTCTCATGCATTTGAGTACCAGATTCATTTTGGTTTAAAACGATGACCTATTTGCCCTGTGGCAAGGTAAACACAGCTCAGCTTCACTAAATTGCTTTGCAATTGTTTCACTTTTCTTGCTCACAAGTCTCCCTCTGAACATTTTCCCCAATACTGACAGCTCTGCAGCTGTAGGTTTGGTAGAGCATTGATTCCAGGCGGAGGGGTTGGTGCAATGATGTTAATAAATGCCTGCCATCTCTACTGGGTACAGAATGAGTCTGATTACTGGAAGCGCTGGCCTTGGGCTTCAGGATGCTGCCATCAGGTTCAAATAGGGGGTGGGGGGTGCGGGTTCAGAATGGGTGGGGAACAGTCACTCAAGTGGAGGCCAGTTAGTGACCAAACGAGGTCAGGCTCATCGTCCAGTTAAGGACTCAGAGCGCGGGCCGCCAATTAGTGACCTTCCAGCTTGAGAGCAGCAGCAGGATGCAATGGAAGGTAACTGAGAGAGAGGGTGCTCCAAAATGGAAGTCGTCTCCAGGCAGCTAAACTGCCCCAGCACCTCTGGGAACCTGGAAGCAGACTGGAAAATCCCACTCAGCCTCCGTCAATGGCCTTAAGAGGTGGTTAATTAGTTTAATTGTCTAGCCACCACCTGAAAAGACTTGAGACTGAGAACAGAGTAATTGGGCTACTCGCATAGTGGTAGTACCAAAGTCAGTTGGTAGTGCAAGAATATGTGAGGGTTATAAGGTAACCGTAAATCAGGTAATTTGGAGGATCCGTTCACTATGTTGTCAAGAGGCCAGACTCTTTCAAAATTAGGTCTGACAAACGCCTATCTGCAACTTGAGTGAGACGATGAGCCTAAGTCATATTTGACTATTAATACACAAATGGGTCTTTTTCAGTTTCAGATGCTGCCATTTGGTAATGGCAGGGGTAATGAACCAAGTTTTTGCAAGGAATTCAGGAAGTAGTGTGCTATTTAGGTGACATAGTTATTTCAGCTCCTAACAGGCAGACCCATGATGACATGCTGAAAAAAAGGCCCCAACATTTGGAACAGTATGGAGTTCGGGTGAAGGCACACACCTGTGAAATGTTTCAAAACTTTGTAGAGTATTTGGCTCACAGGCTAGGCAAAGATGGGTTACATCCTACAGAGGGGAATGTTCAGGCAATAAGAAATATGCCCACACCATCAGAATACCTCTGAGCTCAGATCTCTTTTGGGATTAGTGAATTATTACGGTAAATTCATACTAAATTTGGCAACAATATTTCTTCCATTGAATGAACTCTTGAGGAAGGTTGTTGTGTGGAATTGGGCAAGGGAGTGTGACAAGGCGTTCCAGTTGAGTAAAAGTAAATTAATAGATGGTACAATACTTCCAGAACTGTTAAGCTAGCATGTGATGCCTCTCCATACGGAGTAGCTGCTGTGATCTCTCAAGTGTTGGATAATGGAGAGGAGACCGATTGCATTTGCCTCAGGCACTCTAGGCTCCAAGCTCTGGAATTTCCTCCCCATACTTCTCTGCCACTCTACCTCACTTTACTCCTTGGGGATTTAAATGACGACAGTTCCAATGAGTTTATCCACCTAGCACACACATACATGTCTAATTTTAACAATCCCAAAGGACACCTGACCCCTCCCAAAGGGACAAGTGACCTCTCCAAAAGGGTGCCCTACCTCTCCAAGTAACTGCAGCAACTTTTGCTCAAGTGTCTAAAGACTGGGATTCATGTATTGGGCTTCCCACCAAAGAAAATTGCTTCTATTTGAAGGCAGCTGCATGTTTACCTGTGTACAGATGTGCAAACCATAACGCGCCCTTGTTCCCCCTCCTCTGGGAAAATAGTGGGTGCAGAGTATAGGGATGGGACTTCTGGAATCGGGGCTTTATGCTACTTTGGCTCAGGTGCAGAACCCTTCCATTTCCGTGAAAATTCGGGCCCTTGATTTTGAAATTCTCGCCCTTGTTTTCAAATCCATCCAACACCTTACCCTCCCCACCCCACCCCAACTTTATAGCCTCCTCTAGTCCTACAATCCTCCAAGATATCTGCACTCATCTAACTCCGGCCTCTTGAACATCCCTGATTTTAATCTCTCCGCTGTTGTGGCTGTGTCTTCAGCTGCCTAGGCCTCAAGCTCTGGCATTCCCTCCCTATACGTCTCTGCCACTCTACCTCACTTCACTCCTTTAAGACACTCATTAAAACCTATATCTTTGACCAAGATGTGCTAACATCGCTTCATGTGACTCGGTATCATACTTTGTTTTACAATGCTCCTCTGAAGCACCTTGGGACATGTGGCCATATTAAAGACACTATATAAATACAAGTTGTTGTTGTAGTTGAGCACTATCATAGCCTTGGTCTAGAAATGGACACAAGCTGAATTCAGAGGCAGGGTGAGAGTGAGTCCCCTTGATATCATGGCAACTTTTAACCAAGTGTGGTACCAAACTCATTGGTAGTCTTCCTCCTCATGAGACGATGGTTTACGCTGTGATGGTTAACTCTGTGCTAAGCATTGCCTGGTGTGGCTCAGGACCCCCACTCTGGCAGAGGAAAACAGTGGGTTGGGAAGGTGCATGATTCACTGGCCCCTGTTTTCTCCGGGCCCTCTTCACATCCAGCTGTGCCTTTCATTTCTGCTCACCTCTTCCAGGGCCCTTCCAAACAGTCAGCCTCCAGAGTTCACGGCCATCAGTGACCGTCTCCCAGTTGTCAGTGTCAATGTCCACCATCTTGTAGCAAGGTATGAATACCCAGGAGGTCATGAACCAGTGGCCAGTTCACCATACAGATGGTCTTTGGCTGCCATCCATCTGGTGAACATAGCTGAACCAGTGCAGTTGATATTGGCTTAGCAACGAGTGTATGCAATAGAATTAGCATCCCCCAGGACCTCTGAGTTGGTGACCTTGTCCTGCCAAGAGATGTTGAAGATACATCTGAGACAGGGAAGATAGAGACTGTTCAGCCTTTTCTCCTGCCTGGCGTATGTTATCCAGGTCTCACCGCTGTAGAGGAGTGCGCTGAGGACATAGGCTTGGTAGACTCGCTGTTTGATGCTCTCGGTCAGGTTGCTGTTGTTCCACACTCTCTTACTCAGCTTGGACATAACAGCTCCAGCTTTTGCAATGCAGGTGTTGATTTCAGCATCAAGTGACAGATTGTTGTGGAGCCCAGATATATGTCACTATCAACAACCTCCAATGTCACATTGTCATGCTGATAGATGGCAGAGTGGTAACATTCATGGACCAGAACATTTGTCTTCCTGATGCTGATGGTTAAACCAAATTCTTTACTGGTGTGAGAGAGTCTGTCCATTTGCCGTTGAAGGTGTTCCTCAGTACAGACATGATTCCATACCGAGTTACCAAAGAGCCCAAATAAAACTGAAGTTAGTGGAGATCAGGGGAAAAATCTAAACTGGCTGGAATCATACCTGGCAATAAGGAAGATGGCAGTGGTTGTTGAAAGCCTCCAGGACATTGCTGCAGGATTTCCTCATGGTAAGGCCAACCCAAGTATCTCCAGCATCTTAGTCAGTATCTTCCCTGAAGTCAGAAATGGTGCTGTTCGCTAATAATGATACAGTGTTCTGCTACATTCACAATTCCTCGGTTAATGATGCAACCCTTGCTTGCAGGCAGCAAGAGCTGGACAACATCAAGGCTTGGGCTGATGAATGGCACAAAATGGACTCCGGAGATAAAGCGGACTCCCTAATTAAATCTTTCCTGTTAATACTCCTCTCGGCTCCTGTGATCAAATGGTCTGTCCAAACTCACAATGGAAGCTCATAAATAAATTAAAGGCAGTTTGAGTGAACTGATAGATAGAGAGCTATTATAGTCCATGCCCCAGGAGGATTCACTGACTTCAAGCAATGAAGGGATGAGAGTAAAGAACAAAAGAAATTGGGAAGTAAAAGCACGTCAAGTTTTAAATCATAAATGAAATTAAAAACTCATGCCAGAATGCAATATTTTAAACTCCTCATCCTGTGATGCATATGTACGATATATTAATATAATTCGCAGACTAAAGGAACAAGTGGAGATGAACTATTCCACAGTACAATCTGACCCTGGTCTTTCTGGATGAAAATCTATATTCACCGCCCAGTAATTTTCAGCATATCAGCCAGAGGACAGTAGCACGAGGCAATGAAGTGAAGCATAGCTAGCTACAAAGACCTGTCAGATTTTTCAAACAAAAGATTGTAACACACCCTCCAATCTGTCGAGTTACCTGTAATTCAACTTCTCTGTGTCAAAGGTCTACCCAATTATTCACCACATGGACAGACAGATACATCCCTTTTTATTGCTCACTGTTAAACGCCTCTCCCCGCTTTCATTCCCTTTAAAAAATTAGTGTCAGAGCCCAGGGAATGGCTTTTTTCTTAAAGTTAACTCCAATTTTTTTTCTTTTCAATAAACACCAAAACATGTTGAAATTTTCACTGGCTATATAGACGTCTTAAAGCCTCACAGATATTATTCATTCCCCAAATCTGTTAACTGAAGGCTGAAGCAAAATTCTGAGTGACTCGCAAAAACAGATGATCTAATTTTAAGCTGAGAGTGGAAGGCCTTTCTTCTGTTGGAATGTAATTTACTTTTGTGTCAGTGCTCAAAGTTTGATTAGTCTGTCATTATTAAAACCCACAGCCTAAGAAAATCCTGTATTTTCATGAAACGGTCCTTTTCTTTTGAAAGACTTGGAATATAGGGCAGCACATGCAATGAATGACCTGCTCACTTGATCAAAGTAGCTATAATCCTAACTATTGCAATTACTGGTAATGATTTATTAACTGAAAGAAGCAAGAAGAAGACATGGAGAAAGTAAGAATTTATAATTAAGGATGGAATTACCAAGTACTTAGAGAAAGTTAAGCTGATTAGAGAGAGTCAACATGGATTTGTCAAGGGTAGGTCATGCCCACCAAATCTAATTGAATTTTTTGACTCAGCAACTAAAGTACTAGATAGGATGATGCCAATGAATCCTCCTCCTTCAGCCACCATTCCCTAAGAGGGTGTTTCTGACCATGGACTTCCATTGGATTAGTCCATGATTATACTTGGCAAAGCCCTGCAGTGGTTTGCTGTTGCCCTCTGCAGCATGGCTGACCAGGAACCTCTCCCACTCTTGTTGCCTGCCATCATATTGAAAGGATTTGCAGGCTGACATTCAGCTTGCCTGGCCAAATTATGAACACACTTTCTGCGGCCATCAAGTCCTGAAGTAGGACTTGAACCTGCAGCTTCTGGCCCCGAGGTAGGGACACAAACCATTGCATCACAAGACACCATCTTCCAGTGAATATAGTTCTCCATTCGAGAAAATAAAAACTTAGTTTATGTAATTGCCAGGACTTCCAGAAGGCACTCAGTAATGTTCCACATGAGAGACTGTTAGCTAAAACTAAAGTTCACGGGATTGAACACAATGATTGACCTGGTTAAGAGATTGGTCAGGCTGTAGAAGACAAAGACAGGAAAATTGAAAGTGTACTTGAATTGGAAGGAAGTGACTACTGGTGTCCCACAAGGATCTGTGCTGGGGCCTTATTAATGCACCATATTTATTAATGATTTAGATAGCACAAAAGAAAACCATATATTCAAGTTCACTAATGATGCAAAGTTTGGTCATTAGTGTAGACAGGAGCATAAAATTACAAAGAGACATTGATAGATTCAATGAGCGGGCATACTTGTGGCAGGTGGATTTCAACAGGTAAGTGTGAGGACATTCATTTTGGACCAAAAAAGAATAAGTCCAAGTATTTTTTTAAAAGGTGAAAAGTTAGGAGCAGTCAAGGTTCAAAGAGATTAAGAAGTCTTTAAAATGTAGTGGTCAGGTACAAACTATAATCAAAAAGACTTATGGAATGTGAGTCTAAAAGGCTAGAATATCAATGGGAAGAAGTTTTGTTTCAGCTGTACAAAGCCCTGGTTACACCACATCTGGAGTGTTGCCAGCTGCAATGTTACAGTGAGAAAAAGAGCCCAGCACCTCACCTTCCAATTAGGCACTTTACAGCCTCCCGGACTTAACGCTGAATTCAACAGCTTCAGACCATGAGCCCTCTCCTCTGTTTACACCCCTTTTTTAATCCAATTATTTATTCATTTAAATTTTTTAAATCCATTTTCCCAAACCTCCCAACACCAACCCCCACCAACACCAACCCCGCCCCACACCACCCCCCCCCCCCGCCCCCCCGGCCCCCAGCAAACAGGGCCATCTGGCACTTACTTTTATGTTGTCCTTTCACAGAGCACTGACCCTCATTCTGCTATTAACACATTCTGCTATCTTACTTTTACGTCCCTATCAACACCTTCTTTAGCCTTTTACACTACCGCTAACATTCCCTTTGTCCCATGCTCTTAACATCTTTGTCAAATCTCTCCTGAGCTCCAGCCTGTCCTTGAACTTCTATTTCGCTCCATCTGCTCCACCCCCTCTTAAACAGTTTAAAATCAATCACGTTTCTACTTCTCTTGAGCTCTGAAGAGGAGTCACACGGGCTGGAAACATTAACTCTGTTTCTCTCTCCACCGATGCTGCCAGACCTGCTGAGTTTAGTTCAAGGCGGCACACCTTAGAAATGATATAAAGACCTTGGAAGGAGGGCAGTGCAGATTCACCGGAATATTACCGGGGCTCCAAGAGTTCGATTATGAGGAGTGATTGCACAAACTGGACTTGAATTCCCTGGAATACAGAAGGTTAAGAGGTGACTTATTTGAGGTTTGAAGGATTTTAAAACAAATTGATGAGGCAGAGGGCAGAAAAACCTTTACTCACTTCCCCTGGGGTAAAAAGGGCATTAAAATCAGAACCAGGATATTCAGGAGAGAAGTTAGGAAACACTCCCTCAACGCTTTAATTTCCATTTCCTTGTACTTTATTCAGGTAAAGTCTGACTGAGAAAATAGAAATCAAAATAACAGTGACAGCTCTTATGCCATCTGTTGGATCCCTGCTGCCAACTCTCGCCCACACATTACAATTAGATTTAGGGTTAGGGTTACCTGAAATAGTTTTTTTGCTCATCAGTGGTATAAAAAAAAGATCTGGAGCCAAGGCAGGGTGATAGAGTTAAGATACAGATCAGCCATAATCCCGATAAATGGTGGAACAGGCTCAGGGGACTGAATAACTTACTCCTTTTCCTATGTGACTTGTTATTTTTACTCAGGACAGTACATAAAGATTTATATGGTTTATACTTCAAATTTATCTCCTGGCATTTATAAGTGGTTGATTATTTCCAGAAAAAAAAGGTCTTACTTGTCAAATAACATTGAAATTCAAAAGGTGGTGTGGGGGGGGCGGGGGGGGTGGGTGGGTGGTTAAAGCCGACAGGCAGGATTGTTTCGCTGGGCATACAGGTGCCTGCCCGCATGTAGAATAGCACGCAATGATATCGGGCAAGCGTGCCCACGCCATAGCGCGATCCTTTGTCGGTGGCCGCACACGAGAGTGGGCAGCGCGCCCGCCGACAATTAAGAGGCCTATTAAGGTATTAGTTAACCTGCATGTTTCATTGCCCGTCCAACATTACGGCTGGCGGGTAGGTGAATCGGCCAGGCGGCCTATAGATTTTTTGAGGAAACCTCACCCAAGGGCGGGATGAGGTTTCCAATAGTAATTTTTTTTTTAATTAAAAATGTTTGGACAGAATTTTTATAATCTACACATTTAGGTGAGCGAGTCCGATGTGCGGACAATTTTTTTCTGCATTTCAAACCCTTTATTTGACTGGTTTTAAATCCTTCAGCTCCCTGAGGCGGCTCCCTGCCTTGATGCAACTTTCATTACGCACTACCCCCCCCCACACCCCCCCACCCCCCGCACCGACTTCATGCTCACCCTTCCTCCTGCACCCCGCCCCCCATCAACCACCCCGACAGGCTGGCCATGTATTGACCAGCCAGCGTGAAATCGCGGGCAGTGGGCCGATCGCGGGTAGTGGGGCTGTTTCCCAGCCACTCCTAGGCCCGCCCGACGACCTCAAACCTCTGCCCCGTGTTTCAGTGCAGCATTCTACTAAAGTGCCCACCAGCAAATCCCCAGTACCTCCTCCTGCAACATCGGTTAGCCGTCTGCTCGCAGGGAACAAGAGGTGTGTTTCCAAGCGATAAGTCCAACCCGGAGAGAGAGAGAGGCACTTTGGCAGCAGGGATCCAACAGATGGCGCAAGAGCTGCCGCTTTTATTTTAATTTGCATTTTCTCAGTCAGATTTTTACCTGAATAAAGTGCAAAGAATTAGAAATTAAAGCGATAAAACATACCCACTCCCCCGTAGGAGCCTTGTCTCAGCTGCCTCCACTTTAGTTGTAATTTATTGTGCCACCTTTGCCAAACACAGAGGTTGTACATTGCTGAAAAAATGGATGTGGCAATTAAACCCAACACGTTTTGCACTTGCAGGGCAATACCTTTAACCCCTGGCTCGAAGGTAGCGCCCCAATTTGGCCAGGGAGCTTTCCACATTTACAGGATTGAGGATGGGTGGGGGCAGCAGCAAGAAAGACAGGGAGACAGACAGATAGAGAGAGAGAGAGAGTCCAGAAACCTCACAGCAGAGGGGAAGAAATAGATAAAGTTGAAAGCAGAATTCACCTGTGAAAAGGAGATGGAAAAACCAGTTCAAAATGTTCAAATCCCAGTAAAATTCAATAATATTGCCATCCGAGATTTCTAGCCTAATATGCTTTACATTAATATCCACATTATTTTTGAAAGACATCCATGTATGTGACCTCCTCAAGTTCTCTGCACCATCTATCATGATCGACCATACCATTCTCCAGCATTGTGCAGGTCTGTGGGACTGCCCTGGCTTGCTTCCATACTTGCCTATCTAATTGTAGCTGGAGTATCTCCAGCAATGGCTTCTCTGCCCAACCCCTGCACCATTACCTCCAGAGTTGACACAGTATCAACCTCTGGACTGTGTCTCTTCCTGCTGTATGTAGTGTTCAGCTGTTCAGTTGTTCTGTGTTTGATTATGTGAGCCTGGTAACTTATCTATGCTCACTGTGCTCGTTTGGTTAAGCCTGGGCAGGGGATCTGAGCAAAGTATATAGACACCACTGATGCTATTAGAAGCTAAAGCTGGGATTAGCATGATGCAGATATTTTGTGATTGCAGATATATTATAAATAAACTTGTAAATAAACCTGTTGCCCACTTAGAAACTAGTATCATCTCATTGCTCTGAGATATATAAAATATACAACAGTCTACATGCAACCCCTTAGCAATGCTACTTGCCAATAAAAGGACAGACATTGGTATGCATTGTTGAGCACCAATATGTGCAGAAAGCACACTAATTTAGCAGTAGGATGACCTGCACCCAATCTCCACAGGTCTTGGACCCACTGCTAAGTTTCTGACACACCCACAGCTGACGAAAGGCCCCTTGACAGCTTAATAAGGGAGCTAATGCCTGTTCCAGGTCTGTTTTACAAAGGCTGAGCAGGTATTGGGCCTGCCCCTCTTGGGATTCGTCATCAATACCTTACAGCCACCAACTACAAAAGAAAATCTTCCTGTGGAGCTAGGAGCAGGTGTACTGCCCTCTCACCCACCGCCTCCACATTCCCCCCCCCCTGTTATTTTACAGTCTGAGTATGTCACCCTCTTCCCTCACTGATGGCTCCAACCCCACCCCTAACTCTCACCCCCAAACCCCGACCCCACAACTTGGCTAAATGTTGCCACCAGCGGGGCAAACATGGCTCAAAATTCACTCCTGGAGAAGGGTGAGCAGCCTGTTGAGGCTTGACAGGCACTGACAGCTCTCCCAACAGCCTTGGTCTTCTCTGTTCTGAGTGCGTGCTGCTGACTCTGGGCTTGAAACAGGCCTAATTGATTTCTACCTCATGGAGTCAGGTTTCACATGTGGGCTAATGGGCAGGATTTTACCTTTGCAATGACGGGGCTAGTTTTCATTTGGCGCACCTTTGTGTGTGCCAATCCTTGAGAGGCAGGTTCTACCACAAATGCCGCACATGTAGCTGCCACATGACATTGTGGGTTGTTGTTTTCGGCCTTGGCATCTGCTGCCAAATCATTGTAGGCCACTGGTCATCGGGGTGGCGCACACCAGCCTACAGGAGATGTCGCCATTTTACCTCTTTCATCAGCTGGTGACTCCCCGGCACGGTAGCCGACGTTTGGGGCCTTCATGTCATATTTGCAAGCATCCTTGAAGGGGAGCCTTGGGGCTCCAATCACCTCACCATGCGGAAGGTTCTTGGGTATAGGACCGTCTTCCATCCAGCAGACGTGCCCAATCCATCGAAGCCACCTCCGTTTGACTAGTGCCAACACACGTGGGAACTTTGCCTTTGAGAGGACTGTTACATTTGTGATATTGTCCTGCCAGGGTATACCCACAATACAAAATTGTTGAGCTTCTTTTCCTGGTAGCTGTAAATCACTCAAGTTTCACTATCGACCAACATAGGCAATATGGGGACACTCCAGAACATATGACGCTTGGGATTGCTTGGACGAATCACAACTGCCGCTGTACCTCAGAGAATATTTAAGGCAACACTGGAGATTTTTTATGGCACCTTTTCCCTCCTTTTTATCCAGCATCACTGGCTAGGTCGGCGTTTATTGTCCTTCCATAACTGCCTTTGTTCAGAGGCCATATTGCCGTGGGTCTGGAGTCACATGTAGCCCACACCAGGTAAGGACAACAGATTTCCTTCCCTAAAGGACATTAGTGAACCAGATGGGTCTTTACAACAATCGGCAATGGTTTCATGGTCATCATCTAATTCCAGATTTATTTTTTATTCAATTCAAATTTCACCATCTGCCATGGTGGGATCCGAACCCAGGTTCCCAGAGCATTACTCTTGGTCTCTGGAATACTACTTCTCTCCACTTGTGTGCAATCTTTCTCTGTAGAAGCATCATTTTTTAATATGTTTCTCATCATTAATTTTAATTAATCAATAAAATATCAATTTGAATGAGCAATGGAGTTTCTCACATACTCATTTTTCAAAATTGCAATTTCAAATGTCATGCTTCAGATTGGGAAATGACATTATAACAAAATTAGCATTTAATCAATTTATTAAACAGGAGATGGGAAATCTAAAGGAGCATACCTAACAATTAATGGTTGACAGAATAATCTACACAACAGCAATTGAATTGACACCACAAGCCATTTGTAAACTAATTTCACTGGGCATTAGAAATGAGCAATTTGCATGTTGGGGTGACATAATAGAATGGAGACACATCACAGGTTATTACACTGCTCCAAAGCTCATTGTGTGGATAGTTTGTCCCCCCTCCACCCCCCCACCACCTTAACTCTTGTCTTTTTAGTCACTTTGCAAGTTATTGTAAATTGACCTTGGGAGTGATTTTAACCGAAACATCACAGTATCTCCGACAATTAAAATCCCGGTGGTTACCATTAACCAGAAACCTTTGTCTACCTTTGTCCGAAAGATTAATTTTTAATCCTGGGACAGTTAAGGGCAGCCCTGGAGGGTTGGCAACTCTAGTTCCTGGGCGAGTCAGCTAAGGTCCCTGCCCAGTAGTAAAAGTATTTCTACTGCACACCCAAGACAGAGTGAGAGGATCAGATCCTCTGACAGACAAATAGTGGCTCCTGCTCCCTTTGACACCTCCCAATCCTGTTATATTGCTGGATAAATACTTGCAGAGAAACCCAGTTACACGAATCACAACATAGGTCACTCTATTCAGCACAACTTATTGTTTGTGAATTTTAAACAACTGCAGCAACGAATCTAACTCTCCTCACCATACAGTGTAACTTTGCTTAAAGCATGATTTCTGTAATAGGACTGATACAGACAGCTGTAGCCTTAAAATCCATCTTTAAAAATTTGACATTTGCAAAAATGGATTCAAACTCCAACTGAGTTAATGCATTTTGTCTCTCCTGGGCAACTCTAGGGTAAACAGGAACACCAGCTTGTGGTGAGTAAGCTGTGCCGACCAGTTTTGCGCACCCTCCTGTCGCACAGTATTGAAGGACTAGAGCCTAATGATGTGGAAGGATATGAACACATTAGAGAGAGTGCAGAAGAGGTTTACAAGAATGGTTCCAGGGATGAGAAACTTCAGCTATGAGAATCGATTGGAGAGGTTGGGACTGTTCTCCTTGGAGAGAAGGTGGCTAAGAGGAGATTTAATAGAGATATTCAAAATCATGAGTGGTCTGGACAGAGCAGATAGGGAGAAGCTGTTATGGCTCATAAAAGGATCGAGAATGAGAGGGCACAGATTTAAAGTGATTTGCAAAAGAAGCAAATACGATGTGAGAAAAAAAACTTCTTCACACAACAAGTGGTTCAGGTCTGGAATGCACAGCCTGGAAGTGTGGTGGAGGCAGGTTCAATCGAGGTGTTCAAGAGGGCATTAGATAATTATTTGAATAGAAATAGCAAGCAGGGGTACAGGGAAAAGGCAGGGCGATGGCACTAGGTCATAATGCTCATTTGGAGAGCCGGTGCAGACACGATGGGCTGAATGGCCTCCTTCTGTGCCATTAAAATTCTGGAATTATAATTAAAAAGAGTAACCTTTCATGTGCTGCCACACAACAGATTGTCACGATTAATATACCACAGTGTGGAAATAAGATGGCAGAGTCACTGGACTAGCGGGATAAATTGGGATATATTTTCTTATTAGAGTTTCTGGTGACAGTTAACCTGCTGTGATCTGATCACAGAATGTTCTTATCAAGGGGTTACATGACAACTTGGTGATCTATGTATACAGACCATAAGCAATTCTTGAGACAGCAGGTGTGGTAATAGTTCTGCTGTAAGTGTCTACTCCTTCTGCACCTATCCTTTCTTTTTTTCACATGTCCCATTACCATTCCATCTTACTTTAGTCTTACACCATCAACCCTTCTGTCATTCAATCTCCCCTTCCATCCACCCTGTCACAGAACTTGGCTTTTATTCTTCCCTCCCCATCCTCTTTCCCTGCCTCTGGACTTGCATAAAACCTGTGAGTATTTTCCAGATCTGAAGGAAGGTCAACAACCTGCAGTGTTGGGCTGCATTTTACCCCGGGCTTCAGGACCCCGACATCAGGACCCCCCCCCCCACCACCCCCTGCACTGATCAACAGCGAGACTGGGGGAGGGGGGAGGTGCAATCATTGGGGGTGCCCTCGTAGACATAAATTGAAAGTTAAAATTATTAGGGGGCAAAGTCGTTAGGCCCCTCGAGGTAGAGGGGACACCCTCCGGGTGCATTGTTGGTGCCACAGTGGGTGCTGCCAGCGGCCCCCATCAATGGGGCATGGAGCCCTTGAGTCTGATGGGCACATGTTATGTTGCTGGGAGACCACCTGTATGGAGATAGTGGGGGCTGTTCCGCAGGTGGCAGAATGCTGACCTGCCCTTAAAATCAGAGCTCACTGGGTCTTTAATCAGCTTTTTTGGCTGCTTGTCTCCCTGGAGCAGGCAATCAACCCAGGTCCATCAATAACTGTCCAAGGGTTTTGACGTCTATCAAAAGCAAAAAAAAAGATTCTTCAGCACCTGAAATAGAAACCAGAACATGCTCCATAGTCAGCATCTGCTGAGAGAGAAACAGAGCTAATAAGCTAAATCTCACACTTCACCCACCCCCAACCCCACCAACTCCCCCAAATCCACCCCTCGCCACCCAGCTCACCACCACAGTGCCAGAAACGTTCAGCCCCTCAATTCTGTCATTGAGCAGATTGTGTCTGATCACAGACACAAACAGGTTAACTACTCCATCTGTGGTTTCTTCTTTTCATTCATTCACGGGATGTGGGTGTCGCTGGCTGGGCCCAGCATTTATTGCCCATCCCTAATTGCCCTTGAGAAAGTGGTGCTGAGCTGCCTTCTTGAACCTCTGCAGTCCATGTGGTGTAGGTACACCCACCGTGCTGGTAGGGAGGGAGTTCCAGGATTTTGACCCAGTGACAGTGAAGGAACGGCCGATATATTTCCAAGTCAGGATGGTGAGTGACTTGGAGGGGAACTTCCAGGTGGTGGTGTTCCCATGTGTCTGCTGCCCTTGTCCTTCCAGATGGTAGTGGCTGTGGGTTTGGAAGGTGCTGCCGAAGGAACCTTGGTGAATTCCTGCAGTGGATCTTGTAGGCGGTACACACTGCTGCTACTGTGTGTTGGTGGTGGAGGGAGTGAATGTTTGTGGATGTGATGCCAATCAAGAGGGCTGCTTTGTCCTGGATGGTGTTGAGCTTCTTGAGTGTTGCAGGAGCTGCACTCATCCAGGCAAGTGGGGAGTATTCCATCACACTCCTGACTTGTGCCTTATACATGGTGGACAGGTTTTGGGGAGTTAGGAGGTGAGTTACTTGACACACGATTCCTAGCCTCTGATCTGTTCTTGTAGCCACAGTATTTATATGGCTAGTCCAGTTCAGTTTTTGGTTAATGGTAACCCCCAGGATGTTGATAGAGGGGAATTCAATGATGGTAATGCCATTGAGCATCAAGGGGCAATGGTTGGTTTCTCTCTTGTTGGAGACGGTCATTGCCTGACACTTGTGTGGTGTGAATGTTACTTGCCACTTGTCAGCCCAAGCCTGGATATTGTCCAGGTCTTGCTGCATTTGGACATGGGCTGCTTCAGTATCTGAGGAGTCGCGAGTGGTGCTGAACATTGTGCAATCATCAGCGGCCATCCCCACTTCTGACCTTATGATGGAAGGAAGGTCATTGATGAAGCAGCTGAAGATGGTTGGGCCGAGGACACTGAGGAACTCCTGCAGTGATGTCCTGGAGCTGAGGTGACTGACTTCCAACAAACACAGCCATCTTCCTTTGTGCTAGATATCACTCCAACCAATGAAGAGTTTTCCCCCTGATTCCCATTGACTCCAGTTTTGCTAGGGCTCCTTGATGCCGCACTTGGTCAAATGCAGCCTTGATGTCAAGGGCAGTCACTCCCACCTCACCTCAGGAGTTCAGCTCCTTTGTCCATGTTTGAACCAAGGCTAAAATGAGGTCAGGAGCTGAGTGATCCTAGTGAGACCCAAACTAGGCGTCAGTGAGCAGGTTATTGCTAAGCAAGTGCCGCTTGATAGCACTGTTGATGACCCCTTCCATCATTTTACTGATAATGGAGAGTAGACTGATGAGGTGGTAATTAGCCGGGTTGGATTTGTCCTGCTTTTTGTGTACAGGATATACCTGGGCAATTTTCCACATAGCCAGGTAGATGCCAGTGTCATAACTCTTTCAAGTCAAACCAATTAAACTAAATTAACAAATCAGGGGACAAATTAAAAGGCAGCCCCTTAAAGGGAAACTGCAAAAACCAAAGACAAAATTTAAAGGAAGCTTACAAACGTTAATCCAAAATGTGATCAAAGGAGTCAATAAAACACCCCAGTCCCCATGCTGCCCACCAAGCACAGAGGGCATCAACAATGCCAGCGGACACCACGTGCTCCTTGTCCAGGGACACTTGGCCGCAAATGTAGCCATGGAATGCCAGTGTTGTAGCTGTACGGCGACAGATTGGCTAGGGGTGTGGCAAGTTCTGGAGCACAAGTCTTCAGTGCTATTGCCAGAATTTTGGCAGGGACAAGCTGCTGGAGTGAAAGTCACTTTGCTGCAGGATTGCAGGATTCTCTATGGTGCAGGGTATCGTTGGCTGCAGCACATAGCGTTGTGTTTCAACACTGCCCTTTACTGGACTAGAGGGATCCCACTCCCTCAATGCCCACCTGGTGGCTTCACTCTGTAGGGTTTTTTCTTTATTCTTTCATGGGGTGGAGGCTTCGCTGGAAAGGCCAGCCTTTGTTCCCCATTCCTTATTACTCTTGAACTAAGTGCTTTGTTAGGCCATTTCAGAGGGAAGTTGATGCTGTGGGTCTGGATCCACGTGTAGGTAAGGATTTCCTTTCCTAAAAGGGCATTAGTGAGCCAGATAGGGTGTTTACAACATTCGATGACAGCTGTCATGGTCACCATTACTGAGACTAGCTGTCAATTCCAGATTTATTACTTGAACTTAAATTCCATCAGCTGCCATGGTGGGATTTGAACCAATGTAACCAGAGAGCATTAATCTGGACCTCTGGATTACTAGTCCAGTGACATTATCACTACACCACCCTCTCTCCACTTCATGGGTATTGTGAGGGACTAAGACCTCACACTCTATATTTTTATAAAATATATGGAGATATGCTCATTGCTAATTCTAAAATGTTAAAACTGAACAAAGACCTTTAAAATGGCTGACCCTATGTCTGCCTGTGACCCCCTAACAAAAGAAGCTACCTGGCAGCTTCTGGAAAATTCGCACCTCATTATCTCTGGGGAGCCACTAACAACTGTGGACTGTACAGCCCAACTTTGAAGAGAGCACTACAAGGACCATTGGCATTTAATAACCCAGGCTGGCCAGAAGGAGATGGATCATCTGCTAATACAAAAGGCCCCGCAACTTTGCTTTTAAATTCCTAATGACTGAGACATTTAACAGTGTCTGGAATCAGATGAGGGATACATCAACTTTGTCAAAGACCTAGTGGAGAGGTGGGAGTCATGTGACATGGGCCTCTGGCTTGTGGAACAAGTAATATTGCCTTGCTGAAATACATAGCTCAGTGTGCTGTCTACCATCTGACTAGCAGCCTCATAGAAAAGGAGCTCTGTCCAGGATGAATACCTGGTCCCATTTATTCTACTTCTGCTGGAAATTCTGTACTAGCACCTACAAGGCTAATTCATCTCTGAGTGCCTATTTCATCAGGTGAGGTCCACACCAGCAGGAAAAGTGAATTCAGTTCTCAGCCCACCAATCTCCGTGAAGAAATATCTCATTGGGCTTTGATTCTGGACTTTGGAACTCATGTAAACCAATATTTAGTTTCTCTGTGGTCTCTGTACTGTAAAACATTCTTTTCTCTATCTCTCTCTTTACTGTCTGAGATTGGAGGTGACATTGCAGCCCTCCTTTCATGGTTTGAATATGTGCAATAAACTAACCCTTTGAGTTCATCCTATCTCAAGTTTGCTGTGGGGTTATTAATAGAAAATTGGATCGCACCAAAACCGAGGGGTTGGGAAATATGCCACTGTTTACAAAGAGGGAAATAAATCAAAACACCTTCCTGTTTAGGGACGAGTGGTTGAGAGGAGGAATTAGTGCTGTTTAAATTAACCCCGCTCCTGTCCGTAACAGTATCAGTTCATGGTGGTCTGTGTAATACTGCACAACCTCTCCATCATAAGGGCACAGCCCATGAGACCAGCTATCAGAAAAGCAGCTGAGGAGCAGGAAAACTTGGGAGAGGAGGAGGATGAGGCCTTTTTTGGGGCTGATCCAATTTAATTCCCCAGGGCTTCAGGTAAACCAGTCTTTAAAGCCAATTTTCAGAAGCCATTCCCTTTTCCAAGATGTAAGATTAGAAAACAAGAATTAAGTTAATTTTTAAAGTTGGAAAATTAGAAGGGTATGTAGATGAGAAAAAACTTTCAATAAGAAAATGGGACGGCAGAAATAATTGATAAATGGCAACTGGTCAATGTGTTAAAGTGCATTTTTTGCAAGGTATAATGTTACAATCCAGTGTCAATACAATACAGTGTGATGGAATTTGTGGTTTCAAATCTTGTATTTTTTGGAGACAGGTCATAATTGAAAAGGGAAACTGAAAAGGGAAACAGAGAAAAGAGACTGACCCTCCCAGTTTCTAAGCAAATGAAAACTGAAACTGCAAACGGAAACCAAAACCTCTGAAGAGATGGAATCTGTTGAAAGCATATAAAAGGGCGCAGATCAATCCAAGCACAGTAGAAGTTGATGAGTCCAGTGGTGCAGTACAGGCAGGCTGAAGAAGACAGAGGCTGGAACCAGAAGTGGAGATAAAATAAATACAGAGTTGCGGCAGCTGTTTTTTGTTACTTGAAGATAACATTGGTGAATCTATACTATCCAGACCGAGTTGAGGAGGTTCTGAAAGTGTTTGCCATTTTTGGAGAAGGCCATGTCTGTGGAAGCTGGATTGGTTGTGCGCTGCTGTTAGCTGGGGATCAGACTAGCTCCTAGAAGGAGAGGAACTGAACTTCTTTGTGAGGAAGGTCTGAAAGGCTCAGTGACTAAGATTGATGAACTATATGCTGAATAGGCTGCTGGGCCAATTTGTAAGATCTGTCTTAGTTATACGTGCCATATAATGTGTAATTTATAGCTTATAATCAACCACAAATTGCCTGTGAATTCACATTTAAGTTATGTTGATTCTGGGTTGTAGGATATTGCAGGTTAGCAAGGTTGTTTTCAGTGTTTGCTTTGTTTGATTCTTGTGTAGTAAAAATTCTTCTGTTTAAACCACGCCTTTATTCTTTCAGTACATAACTTGGATATTGAATTTATTTTTTTTCGTTACTGGTCTCTACCAAGATAATTACAACAGAAATAAATCTTTCTTCTCAGTTTTGAGATTTAGGATGAGTATTTGTAATTTTTTTCAGCAGCACATGAGCTAAGTTTGGTCCTGGGAGACAACGGTGTCCCTGACCTTGCTGCAACCAAACAGTTAAAAGTAGCTTCGATTGCATATGATCTTCACACCATTAAACATGGCATTAATAGTGGTGTTGGTATGTTCTAGTTCACTCAGGGAGCCCAAGCTGCTGCGGCACCATGCACTTTTACACACATATCGTAACTTGGAACTATGGATAATGATGGTAGAAGCTCCAACTTCCTTTCCATTGAATGGCTGACCAGGAATCCCTCCGACTCTTACCACCTGCCATTGGCATGGGTTGGCAGGATTCACAAGTTGATAGTCAACCTGTTTGGATGTACCTCCCTGAGCCATCAGTTTGGGTCTTGAACCCAGAGCTCCTGGCTCGTAGGCAGAGACACCACCCATCGTGCCACAAGACTTCCAAAGCATTAATAGCAAGAGAATATGAATTAAATTCAGTTACTTGCTGGTAGGTCTCATTTATCCAAAGTTGACAGTGCCCTGCATTTATTCTAGCTCCTCAAACTGCTATCCATGCTCAGTAATAATGATGGGCTAATGCTCCCCACTGACTTACAGTAATTCTTACTCATTTTCTGGCCTAAATATGAAACTGCCATGAGTCATACAACTATAGGGTGTTTATTATCCTTTGCTGGTATTGGTATCTAATATACTCTGATTAATGTTTGACCTTTTCAAAGTTACAACTCTGTGTTCTTTATATGAGACATTGACCATTACAATTTTAACACAACTTGAATAGGATTTGGCCATATAAACACATAAATCACCAACAGCTATAGCAGAGGTCAATAAAAGCGTAACAGAGAGACCAAGAATTATGGTTTATTTCTCGAAGAATAGAATTGAAAAGGAGACACATTGCACTAATCTTGTAATAAACTGTGTCTATTAAGATATGGTACTTTTGTGAATAATATAGAATTCTTATAGAATTGGCAGGCATGTATGAGGCACCAATTGGCAGAAAAGCTGCTTCCTTCACTCTCATAAAAAGACCCTAACTGAGACAAAGATAATGACCATAAAGATGGTTTTCGCAGGGAGTCTTGTGGTGCCTTGTGTAGCCTCTTATCTATAAGAGAGTATCGGGCAGGGAGTTAACAAATGGCATCCAACATGAAATAAGCTAAAAGTTGACCTCAGCCAAAGTGATGGTGACATCCTGGGTGCCTGTCCATTGGTCATTGGCCAGAGCGATTGGAACATCTGATTGAGATAGGGTCAAAATAAAATATATTAATGAGTGCTCAGGGGTATGGCAGCTGCCTTCTTCAGATGAAGGGAGACTCAGGGAAGAGCTTCTAGCACCTCGGTTAGTTCGAGAAGAAAGAGAACAAGAGGAGAATGGAACAAGCTACAGAAATCGGCTTCATCCATCCATTCATCGTCTGGGACCAGTAAACTGCCCTCACCTGTCATATGTCATCTGCTTTCCCTGTGTTTTTGGCTTATGTATCATATTTAAACTGCTGTTTCTTAATAAATTATTTTTATGCCACCGATGACCTCAACCATCTTTTTTGGGTATGTGACTCCCGAGCTCCACCTAAACCTTACAGCTAGACCACACTTGGAGCACTGCACACAGTTCTGGTTGCTGCATTTTAAATAGGATATAGAGGGTGCAAATAATTTACAAGAATGATACCAGGACATCGAGTTTATACCTCTCAGGAGAGAACAAACAAACTACAGTCAGGATTTTCCCGGTGGGCTTCAGGACACTGATGTCAGGCCCAAATCAGGGTCAGAAGCCTGCACTGTGTGGGGTAGGCAATCGCTCATTGTGATTTTCCCCAGACTGGTCAATTAATGGCCAGAGGATGGGCTTCCCATTCAATTGAGGACAGTGGGTGGGAAGACTCTCCAGTTCAGCAGAAGCAGAGGCTGGCCTTTCAAAACAAGTGAGGGAGAGGAGAGGGTGCTTGAAAATGGAGGCATCTCTCCCCAAACAACTGTAGTGAACCAGCCATGCTCTGCAGGCCAATTGTAAGTACATTACAATTGTAAACCCTCACTGTAGTCGAAGTTATCTCCCTCCAGTAAGCCACAATTTGGCTGTATTGAACCATTTGGTCAGACCACTGATGACTGGTCACATTATATTGAACGCTTCGCGTTTTTCTTTTTGGCCAACGAGATATCGAGGGAGGAGAAGAGGCGAGCGATCCTCTTATCGACATGTGGCAGTAAAACATGAGGCCTAATTCCTAGCCTATCAGCACCCAACGCCCCAGATTCTAAGAGCTTTGATGAGTCTGTGAATCTAGTGAAAGGCCGTTTCCAACTGAAACCCTTGGTAACAAGGCAGCGTTTTGAATTCAATGTGAGGTGTCGCGCCCCTGGAGAGACAGTCACTTGCTATGTAGCAGCCTTAAAACAACTGACAGAGCAACTGTGAGTTTGGGATGTTGATTAATGACATGTTCAGAGACCGATTAGTGTGTGGGATTAATGAAAACGCCATTCAGAGTGTTGCTGTCAGAGACAAATTGGGATTTCAGCAAGGCGCTGGAGTTGGCGCTCGTAATGGAGACGCAGTCAGGGACTCGGGAGAAATCAAAGGGCACAAAATGGCGTCTTCCTTCAAATGGGGAGGGAGGCATCGGCTGGAAATGGTGCAGAAGCGCAGGGCTCCGGGAAAGGCTGGAAACAGCCGCCAGTAACAGACCAGCAAAAGGCAATGGCTTAACAGATAGAAACCACATTCATAACAGCAGGATTGAAACCAGGCAGCCTATAAACAAACGACAATTTAAAAGAACCGAGTGTTTCTACTGCCATCGCAATGGGCACATTATGCGATATTGTAAAGAAAGATTGAAGCCAAATTTCAAACAAAAAGACAGAAGTTGTGAAATTTATATAATGGAGGAGCCAGAAGAAACAGAATTGGATATTTACTCGCCACACAATTTAAAAATGGATAAAAAATGGGTAAAACAGAGCCAATCTATGTGACAGTAGAAGTCAACAGGAAACCCTTTCGAATGGAGGTGGATATAAGCACATTCACGTCAGTTATAGGGGAACACACGTTTACATATCTGAACAGAGGAAGCCACTCACTAAAGCTGGAAAACTCAAATGCCAGACTGAAGAATTACACTGACAAAGATATGAGTGAAAGGAATATGCAAGGCTCCAGTACAATACAGAATCCAGTCTGAGATTATACCCCTCATGGTGATAGCAGGCACAGGACCGAGTCTCCTTGGAAGAAACTGGTTAAGAGAGACCAATCTTGAGAGATTACTGAGCGCTTAGTCAGAAGCCGGAAATGTTGCTGTTTGGAAACAGGAGCATGTAAAGTCTCAACAAAAGGAACTTGTGGAGCTGATGCTTCAGGACAGAGTTTGAGTTGAAGTCAGTAACTTCCAAAAAGGAAAGGAAAACCTGCTGAAGGACTTATGCATATTGCAGTCTTCAGTCTGGCATCTGAGTTTTCCAGCTTTAGGGAATGGCCTCCTCCATTCAGATACCTAAATGTGTGTCCCTCCTATGACTGTCATGGATGCACCTATATCCAGCTCCATTCGAAGGGGTTCCCTGTTGACTTCTACTGTCACATATATTGGCTCTGTTTGTACCACTAAAAAGGTATGATGAAGAACAGAAATAATTCTGCTTTTCTCTGGCTAAGATGAACAATCAATTAGCTGAGAAAGCACAACAATACTTAATTCTCCAGGAAACAATTAACAAGTACAAAAAAGAAACGGAAGAACTGAAGAACCAGCCACGCGGAAGCCAAGAAGCCTTAAAAATAGAGACCCCTGAGTTTTCAAAGGAGCTGACAGATGAGGATATGCTGGAAGACTCAACCACTGACTTCACTCAAGTTGAGCTCATACCTGAGCCAAGCCTGGCCAATGGGGAAGTTGAAGAGGAAGCCGAGATTAAAGTCAGCGCTGCCAAGAAGAAAACCCATCAAAAGAGGACATGTAGGAAGAGAAAGCGAAATTACTAACAAGGCCCCAAATTTATTTATTTATGTTTCTCATCTCATCTCTGTTCTATTCCCCATCATCTGAAATTTGTATCTTCTAACCTTTCTGTCACTGGAAGCAGCTTCTCCCAGTTACTCCACCTGAACATTTCATGGTTTTAAACACCTCCATCAAATTTTCTCTTAACCTTCTCTGATCTAAGTTGAGCAAGGCCCTCTTCTCCTGCCTGCCACACCTGGTATCACAGATCTTCACCACCCTCCTCTCTGCCTTTGCAGCTAGGGACTGAATGTTCTCTGGGCACATTGGAGAGGAAAAGCAGCCCTGATTGAATTCCATTAAACTTCAACATTAAAAGTGACCTCTCAAAACAATACCTGCAAATTCAAAAATAAATGGGGGAGTGAGAGACAAAACCCATCCCAGAGCAGTTTGGATTTAATTTTTTCCTGACATGGGTGTTGCTGGCGAGGACAGAATTTGTTGCTCATCCCTAATTACCTTCAAAATGAATGGCTTGCTCACCTATTTAAGAGTCAACCACATTGGAGGCACATGTAAGGCCCGGCCAGGTAAGGACCGCAGATTTCACTCCCTAAAGGGACATGGATGAAGCAGATGGGTTTTTACAACAATTGATGATATTTGTCACAGTCACCATTACTGAGGCTAGCTTTATATTCCAGATTTACTCATAGATTCAAATTCCACCAGCTGCCATGTGAACCCATGCCCAGAGCATTGGCTTTGGATACTAGATTATTAGTTGAGTGATATTAGCACTACACCACTATCACTCATAGAAATTTAACATCCAGAGATGGAGTCACAGTGCTAACATACTGCTCAAAGAACCCTTTTTTATAGGCAATGCCTCTCAGTGATAAAAGCTTGCAGCTCAGGAGATGCAAAATATTCAGGTGTGGTCATTTATAAATGATATGGCATGAGTAACAACATCAGCAGTCGTGAGATCTCCAAGTCCTATTTGTCCATCACCAAACAAGCATGGAGAGGAAGGAATAATTAAAGTAAAGGACATGCTTAACTGTTGTCAATAAATCCTGGTACATGTTACAAGCTACTGAATAGAGAGTACTGTTCCCCATTAGCTTATAATCACTAATTTACCACTAAATCTAAGCAAGTGTTTTAGAAAATTGCCAATCCTGATATCTGTTATAATAAACTGTAATCAGACAGAACACACTCATACAATATTAATGCCATCATTTATTCAGTACGCCAAGATAAAGGTCACACTTTGTGCTCAGACTCTCATATTTATGATTTCCACCCACTCCATTACCTCTTGATCTCAACACAAGTAAATCTTAAACACTTCTTAAATTAATGGGATACCGGGGGACACTGATTTGTTTACAATAGCTGTAATAAATAATCCAAAGATACCAAATTCTCCTGCATGCTATGCTGGACTGCCACACTTTAAGTTACCTCTTTAAGCTGTCTGGGAGTCGGTCAGATGGCTGCCTTGCCTTCCTTCGCATCTAGCCATCTTCTGAGGTACCCAGGAGGGTGCAACATCACACTGTTTAACCATCCTATCTAGTTCCCTTCTTCCTGTTATTAACCGCTGTTAAAAAAAACCCATCCACCATCTGACCCTCAAGCACTCATTAAAAATCACTTCCTTCTGTGAACATTGAGAAACAAACTAATCCTTTTAATAATTCAAATTGGGTTCATTCAGAACGGAGGCACCAGTATTTCACGAATGTGGCAATTATCATCGTTAGTTTTTAATTAAAAGTGTTTTTAAAGCAGAAATTAATTACATTTTTTTTTAAAAACTGACACTTAAGTGTTGAGTCAATCCAGGTAAAAGCAATGGTGAGATTGATCACATACAAGTATTACCCTGTGAACCACACAAACAGGGCTACAAGATCTTAACATCCTTTCCTACACAAACCACTCTATATAACATATTCCTCCTTACGCTGTCTTATTCTTTCATGAAATGTGGGCATGGCTGGCTAGGCTAGCATTTATTGCCCATCCCTAATTGCCCTTGAACTGCTGCAGTCCATCTGGTGCAGGTACACCCACAGTGCTGTTAGTGAGGGATCTCCAGGATTTTGACCCAGCGGCAGTGAAGGAACAGCGATATAGTTCCAAATCAGAATGGTGTGTGGCGTGGAGAGGAGTTTGCAGGTGGTGGTGTTCCCATGTATCTGCTGCCCTTGTGCTTCTAGGTGGTACAGGTCACTGGTTTGGAAGGTGCTGTCAAAGGAACCTTGGTGAGTTGCTGCAGTGCATCTCGTAGATGGTACACAGCGCTGCTACTGTGCGTCGGTGGTGGAGGGAGTGAGTGTGTGTTTAAGGAGGCAAATTGGCTGCCGATCAAATGGACTGCTTTGTCCTGGATGGGGTCGAATTTCTTAAGTGTTGTTGGAATTACTCTTCCAGGCAAGCGGAGAGCATTCCATCACCCTCCTGACTTGTTCTTTGTAGATAGTGGACAGGCTTTGGGGAGTCAGGAGGTGAATTACTCGTCCCAGAATTCCCAGCATCTGGCCTGCTCTTGTAGCCACAGCATTTCTTTGTCCACAGATGCTGCCTGAATATTTCCAGCATTTTCTGTTTGCAGTTACCCTAGCATCAGTGATGCATGTACCCAATCAAAGGGAAATCAGTGGGAAAAAAAAATCACAGGAAAACCAAAAAATAAACCATTAAAGGGAAACCAGGGAGAGTGGTAAGGACAATGTGATGGAGAGCGATAACAGGGAGAAAGTCATGTTGATATTAATCACTTGAATGCTTTCACTAAATTAATGGAGCTTGAACAATGCAGAAACTGTGGCAGAATGATAATGTTACTGAACTAGGAATCCGGAATGCCAGAATAATGCTCTGGGGACACAGTTTCAAACCCCACCGCGCTAGCTGATAAAATTTAAATTCAATTAATGGCGACCATAAAACTATCACTGATTGTTCACTAATATCTTTTAGGGAAGGAAATCTGCCATCCTTACCTGGTCTGGCTTAAATGTGACCCCAGATCCATAGCAATGTGGTGGATACTTAGCTGCCCTCTGAAACGGCCCTAGTGGGCTGCTTGGTTCTAAAGCAATTAGGGATGGGCAACAAATACTGGCCTTTCCAGTGACACCCACATCTTGTGAACAAAAAAAGAAAAAAAATGCCTGAGATAGAATATCTCTCTCAGCAATTGTTAGAATAACACTTTGTTTCAACAATTTTCTACATGAAGCATAACTGAAAGCAATTTAACCCAATAATAATGCTAGTAGCATTATGTGAAAGGAAAGCCAGTCTTTAATAACAAGCAAAGCAAAATTTCATGATGTTGGTTCACTTAGGAACAAAATTCAAGGCAGGTCTGGAGCTGCAGCCTAACCCCAGACACAATCCTGCCAAAATGTCCGCAGTTGTATTCTAATGAAACCATTGAAATTCAACACTATTTAATCAAGAAAAGTGAAAGTGACAGCATGCCACTTTTTGAATCTACTGCCTGACCAGAATCATCAGCTGATTGTTGCATAAGGTATATTTCTCCCCCCAACGCCTCCAAAATTCTCTATAATTAAAATTAACTGTTCAAATTTAAACAACTGACTGGTTTGCTAGACCATTTCAGGGGGCAGTTAAGAGTCAACCACATTGCTGGGGGTCTGGAGTCACATGTAGGCCAGACCAGGTAAGGATGGCAGATTTCCTTCCCTAAAGGACTTTAGTGAATCAGATGGGTTTCAATGACAGGCTGGTAGTTTCATGGTCACCATTACTGAGACTTTATTCCAGATCTATTACAGGTTTAGTGGGCATTAAATGTTGGCCCGGTTAGTGAAATCTCCAACCCATGAATGAAAAAAAATCTGTAGTCAGCTTTACTCATTACTCTTATTTCACTTTCCACGATCTTTAGTACAACCTTTTATTGAGAACATTTTGGCTTATGAAGAATGTAAACATTCATTGGTGCGTGCAGATAGATGGGAACACCACTACCTAGAAGCTCCCCTCCAAGTCACTCACCATCCTGACTTGGAAATATGTCACCATTCCTTCACTGTCGCTGGGTCAAAATCCCGGAACTCCCTCCCTAATGGCACTGTGGGTGCACCTACACCTCAGTGGTTCAAGAAGGCAGCTCACCACCACCTTCTCAAGGGCAATGAGGGATGATCAATAAATGCTGGCCCAGCCAGTGAATCCCACATCCCATGAATGAGTTTTTAAAAATGTACGCATTAAGGACAGCAATATCTAGCAACGGCAGAATTCTCATCTTTCATAATGTTAACTGCTCTTTGTTATTGTAATCAGACAAACTTAGAGAAAAATGAGCTTAATCTATCTTTACTATGGATGAGAAGTTAGAAGCAGTCTTTTTTTCTCACACCAATGAGAAAATTAATATCTGGGAAGATGAGATGAATGAAAATATGTTGAGTTATTGACTTACTTCTTCCATTTTACGCTCCAAGAAGCTGAAATATGTATTTAATACAATCAAAATGCCTTTAGCTAAGCATTACTAGTGTAGTATAGGGTACATTTATTCTGTAAAAGGCCATCGGTTATATGCTAACCAGTGCAGTCCCTTCACATCAGCAGATTCTGACACTGGGGTAGGTACCGACTTCAGGAGATTGTGTTAAATGGGAAATTGCAAATTGATAGCCCGCTTTATCAAGACAAGAAAAACTGAGATGCTAGACTACTGCTTCACTATCACCTAGGGACACATAACGTTATTAAAGGATTTGGCAGGGTTGATGCTGGGAGGATGTTTCCCTTACCTGGGAGTCTAGAGCCAGGGGTCATCTCAGAATAAGGGATCAGCTATTTATGACTGACATGAGAAGAAATATCTTCACTCAGAGGGATGTGAATCTTTGCAGTTCTCTACCTCAGAGACCTATGGATTCTCAGTCATTGAGTATATTCAATTCAGAATTTTTGATACTAAAGGGAACAAGGAATATGGAGATAGTTCAAGAAGGTGTAGCTGAGGTAAATCAGTCACGATATTATTGAATGGTGGAGCAGGCTTTAGGGGCTGAATAGCCTATTCCTGTTAATTCTTATGGTCTAATGAAAGAGAAGACTATTCAAACTTTGACACCAGCCTAACACACAAGTTCTAAATGAACAGAATAAAGGGCTCTTTGCCTCCACCATGACCTTTCATCCAATTGCGTAAAAGAAAAGCTTAAATTTCTATACTGCCTTTCATGGCCATAGGATGTCCCAAAAAATGTTGCAGGCAATGGAGTACTTCTAAAGTGTAGTCACCGTTATAATGTAGGAAATAGGGCAGCCAACTTACCAACAGCAAGTTCTCATAAACAGCATTGTGATAGTGAGCAGATAACCTGTGTGTGTTTTTTGTGATGTTGTTTGAGGGATAAATATTGACCAGGACACCAGTGATAACTCTCCTGCTCTTCTTCGAAACAGTGCCATGGGAACTTCAACATCCACTTGAGAGGGCAGGCAGGGCCCCGGTTTAACACTTTGTGTGAGGGATGGTTCCTCTAAAGTACAGCGCATCCTCATTTCTGCACTGGAGTGTCAGCCTTGATTTTTGTGCTTAAGTACTGGAGTGGGAGTTGAACCCACTACCTTCCGATAAAGGGATAAGAGTGCTACCTACTGGGCCACTGCTGACATGCATGGAACCTCCAAATGCCTAGATAACTATGGGAAAGAATGAAAATTTCCAAAACCTCTGGATGAGACCTGAGTTAAATAGCAACTGCATAATTATGCACTTTGAATAGGTGACATTTAATTAGGTGATACTAAGCAATAATTGATTATATTGCTGGAAATAATCGTGGTAGCTGGCCTTTGGGAATACATGGATACATAAGGTGTCAGGGAAAAATGAATTTTCAAAGCATTGTTAATTAATTCACTCATTACATGCATTTGAATTTGAGGACCTGGAATTCAATTTGCTCTTTTTCTAGTTTTTAATGATCTATTTATATCTGCTTCCCTCAAAGCCTCCACTCCTCTGTTTCCCTGAGAATTTGAACATTTACCAATATCCTTTTTTCCCTATGTGCTGCACAACAATTGCCTCCAGTGAATTGTATCTGCCGCATATCCATCCACTCACCTATGTTAATGGGATCCAAGCCAGTTAGGGAAGCCAAAACCAAGCCACAGAGCTTTCCTTTATTGAGAGAACTTCTTGACTTGTTCAATCTCACAGCTCTCCTCCCATACACCCAGTGTCCCAGCTGTCCCCTATTTATATGTGCTCAAAGAAAATTAATACCCACTACCTGTTTCTCTTAACTGTAACAATGTAATTGATATTAAGAAACCTTAACAATGTAATTGACAAGATATTAACAACCTAATATATGCTTGCCCTGCCTACGGGCTCCTACATTCTTTCTCAGTTTGCCGTGCCTCCTAATTTAGTGTAAGCACATTTTGATATCATTCTCTATGCTCATGCCCAAATCATTTACATATGTACATACTTACATATTTTTGTATGCATCTCAGCACCATCTTTTTTCATAAAACAATCTGAAATGCCTTGCCTTTTTTAAAATTTCCTTCTTCTGCATCATTTCTTTTCTTTCATTTGAATGGCTTCATTCCCTGATTTAAATCATGCAGTCATTTTCCTCCTCCAAACTGAGGAGCCTTCAGATTTTTTTGTTAATTCGTGGGATGTAGGCTTCGCTGGCTGGGCCAGCATTTATTGCCCATCCCTTGTTGTCCTTGAGAAGGTGGTGGCGATCTGCCTTCTTGAATCTCTGCAGTCAATGAGGTGCAGGTACACCCACAGTGCTGTTACGAAGGGAGTTCCAGGATTTAGACTCAGTGACAGTGAAGGAACGGCGATATAGTTCTAAGTCAGGATGGTGAGTGGCTTGGAGGGGAACTTCCAGTTGGTGGTGTTCCCCTTGTGTCTGCTGCCCTTGTCCTTCTAGATGGTAATCATCATGGGTTTGGAAGGTGCTGACGAAGGAGCCTTGGTGAATTCCTGCAGTTCATCTTGTAGATGGTACACACTGCTGCTACTGTGTGTTGGTGGTGGAGGGAGTGAATGTTTGTGGATGTGGTGCCAATCAAGTGGGATGCTTTACTCTGGATGGTGTCAAGCTTCTTGAGTGTTGTGGGAGCTGCACTCATCCAGACAAGTGGGGAGTATTCTATCACATTCCTGACTTGTGCCTTGTGGATGGTGGACAGGCTTTGGGGAGTCTGGAGATGAGCTACTCATCGCACTGTTCCTAGCCTCTGACCTGCTCTTATTGCCACAGTATTTATGTGGCTAGTTCAGTTCAGTTTCTGGTCAATTGTAACCCCCAGGACAAAAACAGAATTACCTGGAAAAACTCAGCAGGTCTGGCAGCATTGGCGGAGAAGAAGAGTTGACGTTTCAAGTCCTCATGACCCTAGAACTTCTGTCGAAGGGTCATGAGGACTCGAAACGTCAACTCTTCTCTTCTCCGCCGATGCTGCCAGACCTGCTGAGTTTTTCCAGGTAATTCTGTTTTTGTTTTGGATTTCCAGTGTCCGCAGTTTTTTGTTTTTATTATTTTGTAACCCCCAGGATGTCGATTCAGTGGTGGTAATGCCATTGAACATCAGGGGGCGATGGTTGGACTCTGTCTTGTTGGAGATGGTCATTGCCTGATGAAGCATAGGGTGCACGGAGAGACCCTACACATGTTCACCACCAGCTTCCATAGCCATATATAACATCTGGCTATCTACACTGCAATAAGAACGAGCCTGCTTGGTTGGGTCGTAAAGAACGTACTCCGTGCGCGCATTTAGTCCATTTGCAATGAATATAAAAGAAAACCATTCGCCTCAGATAGCAAAATAAAGGAAATGCTTGCATTCGTTGTTTCCACTGAATCTGATCGACGTCACTCATTTCCATTATCACAGAAATCTCCTCTACTGAGAAATCGATTTCTATTAGAGAATTTAGCACCTGAGGAAGCTCAGTGGATTTAATAAGGTGGTTTAGTACATTATTTGTAATAGATGTGTGATTTGTAAAAGTGTCATTTTGATAAATGGCTGAATGGGCCAGCAATATACTCTCTAGAAGTGCCCATTAATAACACAGACCGGTTAAGTTATAAATAACTTCAAACATTTTAGAAGGCCTGTCCCACTAAATGCCTTTCTTAATTACACAACATGGTGTTAGCTCACATTAAATTAAATGGCTCAAATTATTACTGTTGTCAGAACAAGTGGTGATCTCTGGCAGCTTTTAACAAATGATCGGACAGAAATAATAAAGCAGTGGTCACCGCAAGGTCAGACTCAACTTGCCTGGCAGATAAATTCCCAGAAACAGAAGTAATTAAACCCCTAGACTAATGCAATAATTCTTTCCCGAAAGATAAACAGATTTTAAATAGCGTTACAAGTCTTGCACATGGCGTGTTGCACGCCTCACACTGTGTCACATCACATAACTGTCTATGGAAGAAAACAGGGATTGATCTAAACCTGTGAAGTTAATGGATCTGATCGGCGGACTTGTCCCATTGAACTAAAAACGAGACAATCAAAACCCATTTCCACTCACGACGGATCACTGCCAGGCACCACCAAACTATCCAGTCAAATTACTCCCAGCTTTTTTTACATTCATCCACATAAAACCAACAACTCCCACAATATGCACAAGTCAAATTGCTTAAATGTACTCTACCTCCCCATTAAAGTGCGTTATATACTTTATTTATGTCATCCATAATAGTGAAAGAGTCGCAGCAGACGTCAAAAGAGTGAAATTGATCTACAGCAGCAGTGCCAATTGGAGTGAATCAGCAGACCGTCATATTCATCATACTAGCTTTTACTTGGTAACATTTTCCAAATCAATGGCAAGATTTTAAATTTCAAACCGAGTAAAACAGACAGTGAGACAAGTCTCCAAAAAGAGATTGAATTATCATCCTGTGAACTTCAGTGGAAAGAAGATCGTGTGGGATGAAAAGTCGGATGTCGATTCACTTACCTACCCGTTTCACACGGATCAATTTCACCACCCCTTCCCCAAATTAGATATTCCTGAAATAACCATTAAGAGTTATCCACAAATTGAATCAGTCACTGCTGGAAATGCCTGTGGGGTTCATCCCCTTCACAGGTTTACCTGTTTGATTTCAGCTTCGGCGTCACAAGGTGATAATTTGACCTCATTTATAGGAACTGGGACATTCCAGCTTCTCCGAGCTAGAAAAGTACATCATAGAGGTTGTAGTTTTTTCATCATCCCCAAGTGCATCAAAACCATTGGACAAACAAGCAGGAAAGAAAGACTTTCACTACAACCAGCAGCCGCAAAGCATTTTACAGTCAGTGAAGTACTTTTTAAAGTGTAGTCACTGTTGTAATGTAGGAAATGTGGCAGCCAATTTGTGCACAGCAAGCTCACACAATCAGCAATGTGACCATGACCAGATTAGCTGTTTTTGTGATGTTGTTTGAGGGTTAAATATTGGCCAGGACACTGAGTAACTCCCTTGCTCTTCTTGACATAGAGGCAAATCAGGTCACAGTTCAATGTCTCACCTGAAAGGTAGCACTTCCAACAGTGCAGCACTTTCTCAGTCCTGTACTGGAGTGCCAGCCTTGATCTTAGTGCAAAGGCCCTGGAGCTGAAACCCACAATCCTCTGTCTCAGAGGTGAGGGAGCTGACTAGTCAAATGTACAAACTCTTAGAAGAGCAGAGGAATGGAACACACTGGATTGCTCTAAAGAGGGCCAGCAAGGACTTGATAGACCAAATGGCCTCCTTCTGTGCTATAATGACTCTACGTAGTTGGCTGAAGTGTTTGTTCATTTAAAAATAAAATACAGCGGGAGGCTACAAATAGATATCTGAACCTGTGCTTGCTACCACGGCCAAGAGTTTTTTATGTCACTGAATGGGACTGAGACCAGAGGAGGAAGCTCATCAGATCCTTTGTTCTTTACCTAATGCACTCCTGCCAGTCAGGCAGGCATGAGGTACAGTGCATGACTACCTGTTCAACGTGCTGGTAATCAGAGGAGAACACTTGCCCTGGTGCAATGTGGCTCTGATGATAACTTCAGCAAGAACTGCAAACCAAGGGAAGGCCATTCAGCCCCTTGAACCTGTCCCATCAATTAGGTCATGGCTGCTTTGCATCTTAACTCATATTTCTTTAGTATCTTTACCTAACAGAAATCCATCAATCCCAGTTTTGAAATTTTCAAAACTTGCCTGAAAAAAGATTTGTGTCCACATGAACCTCTCCTTCCCTGTCTGACCAGTTTGCAGCCACCTAGTTTCAAGCCTTGGCACACTTAAATGCAGAGAGATTACAGGATGCTGTGGTATGGAGGGACCTGGGTGTCTTCGTACATGAATCACCAAAAGTTAGAAAGCAGGTACAGTGAGTAATTAGGAAGGCAAATGGAATAATTGGCTTTTATTGCAAGGAAGATGGAGTATAAAAGTAGGGAAGTCTTGTTACAATAGTACAGGACATTGGTGAGATTGCACCCAAAGCACTGAATACACCTTTTGCCTCCTTATTTAAGGAGGGACATACTTGCATTGAAGCCAATTCAGTGGAAGTTTATTGGGTTGATTCCTTGGATGAAGAGCTTGTTTTATGAGGAAAGGTTGAGCAGGTTGGGTCTATACTCATTGGAGTTTGGAAGAATGAGATGTGACCTTATTCAAACATAGAAGATTCAGAGGAGGCTTCACAGGGTAGGAATGTTTCTTCTCGTGGTCGAATCTAGAACCAGAGTGCAGTTTCAAAATTAGGGGTCTTCCACTTAACATGCAATGAGGAGGAATTTCTTCTCTGAGGGTCTTTGGTCCATATAGCAAGCAGTGGAGTCTAGGTCATTGAATATATTCAAGGCTGAGTTGAACAGATTTTTGATCGACAAGGGAGTTGAGGGTTATGGGGCCAAGCAGGAAATTGGAGTTAAGGCCACAATCAAATCAGCCATGATGTTATTGAATGGCAGAGCAGGCTCGATAGGCTGAATGGCCTACGCCTACTTCTTATGTTTTTATGTTACCTGCCTGCTATCCACTGCTTGTTTTTACTGCTGTTTCCCAATATCTGATCTTATCCTACGCCCATTTCGTTATCCTTATTGGATGGTCCTCAGTCTGCAGGCTGTTTGTGCACCTGTTGAAACTTCACGATTTTTTGAATTCACCAATGTGCTCATCTCTATTTTGATTTTTTTTTTTTACTTTGCTGCTGCTTGCAACTCATTATTTTGTTGATTTATTGGTGGCTGATGTTCCGCTATGTATTAAGTGGTGCCTTGTCTAGCAGCAATGCAAAGCTCATCATCAGCAACAGGCTGTGCTTATCTGCAGCTGAAAGCCCTCAACCATGCCATTGTTACCTCTGGACTTGAATATTCCAATGCTCCCCTGACCGGCCTCTCTCGTTCCATAAATTTGATCTCATCCAAAACTCTGTTGCCTGTTTCTTAAATCGCACCAAGTCCCATTCACCCATCACTCCCTGTTTCCCTGACCCACATTGACTCCCTGTCTGACAATTTTAAAATGATCATCTTTGTTTTCAAATCCCTCCATGACCATGACCTTTCCTATCCCTGTAATCTCCTCCAGCTTCTCTGTGCATCTCGATTCTGGCCTCTTGATCATCGCTGAGTTTAATCACTCCACCATTTGCAACTGTGTTTTCAGCTGCCAGGGCCCTAAGCTCTGGAATTTCCTCCCTAAACCTCTTTCCTTCTTTAAGATGCTCTTTAAAACCTACCTCTTTGATAAAGCTTTTGTTCTAATATCTTATGTGGCTCAGTGTCTAACTTTGCTTGGTACTCCTGTGAAACACCTTGGAGCATCTTACTATGTTCAAGATGCTATATAAATGCAGATTATTATTGCTATGAATGGTGAACTACCTAGTTTGTGTTGCTATGAGTTTAGATTTTCTGTTGTAATTATACCGCTGTATCTGAAGATTTCCAGTTAATTTGTGTTAAGCTTTAATCCCCATATTATTATATTGGCAGCTCCTGTTGGCCACTGTTTTAGTGTAAATTGTATTTCACTCATTGGGAACATCAAAATGACATTTCTCAACACTATAGTGGTCTCAATTCCTCCTGTCAGACTCCATGCGAGATTGACTAAATGCACAACGACTACAATTTCTCATTTCTGTGATTGGCAGCCTGCAACTTCACTTTAATGGATGGAAAATCGTGGGCTGATGAAACTCAAAAGCAGAAAATCCCTGGATCAAAACGCATGCATTTCTTTTATATTTACTGTGAGTGTTAACATTTACTTTCACTGTCACATCTATTTCCATCACTATTTTTTTTTCTCTGTCACACCTGGCTGTAACACAAAAAAGAAATCTATTTTCAATGCCATCTCTTCTATTTATCCCTAATTGGCTAAGTGGATTAGGATCAATCCCAGTTCTTGCCCACCAAGTTTCTAATCTTAGCTCGAGTCAAGTTGTTCACTGCAAGTGAGTTTTCACAGCCCTGCTTCTTCTCCCAGTTCAGTTGCTTGAGCCCCATTATTCCCTCTTAAAGCCCTGTTGTCCACTATGATCTTTGTTTACTTCTTTGCCCTCTGGGTCTTTTTGTCCATGCAGACAAGCCAAATTTCCCTCATATTAGCGGAGTTCCCTCATTGTGACAGTAGTAATGCTTGAGATGGTAAGTCCAAAGCTCATCCAGGCAACTTAAAAATCATTTTGAAAAGGGACAAGTTCCCCACTGGCAAACCACCTGACAAGGTGCCGAAAGGAATCTCCTTTAACTAAATAATCACCTGGCAGGAACGGTTTTATTGTGGTGTTCCATTTCTTCCTCCAGGAGGCAAAAAAGGGCTTTGTGCACAATAATAAACACTTTTCTTTGCAGGTTTCAGGCTACTATCAGATCAGCCATGATCTTATTAAATTGTGGAGCAGGCTCGAGGGGCTGAATGGTTTACTCCTGCTCCTTGTTTGTATGTTCAAAGCACTTTGCAGTCGACAAAGTGCTTTTGAATTGTAGTCACTGTTGCAATGTAGGAAATGCAGCAGCCAATTTACACACAGCAAGCTCCCACAAACAGCAATGTGGTAATGACAGCTGAACTTTTTTAATATTCATTCATGGTATCAGTGCGTCACTGCCTAGGACAGCATTTATTGCCCATCCCTAGTTGCACTTGAGAAGGTGGTGGTGAGCTGCCTTCCTGAACCGTGCAGTCCATGTGGTGCAGGTACACCCACATTGCTGTTAGGGAGGGAGTTCCAGGAATAAAGATTATCCAGAAACCATGGACAACTCACCCACTCTTCTTCAAAATAGCACCATGGGATCTTTTATGTGTACTTAGTGGCTATACAAGGTCTTTAATATCTCATCTGAAGGACAGCACCTTCGACAGTGCAGTACTCCCACACTGCACTGGAGAGTCAGCCTTAATTTCTGTGCTTAAGGCCTGGAGTGGGACTTGAACCCAGGACCTTGTGACTCAGAGTCAAGAGTGCTACCAAGCAATCCATAGCTGACCTCTTTTACACAATTCTTACACAACAGAAAGTATCTGCGTATGTCTGTCACTTTTCTTCTAACTATGTGGTTTCTCTGCATTTCCAATCAGTTGCTATATAATTTCCACAGTTTCATTGCTTTACAGAGAGTAAAGCTAATTCCATTTTAATGACAAAGGATGACAAGATTTTTACCATTATTTTTAGAGATAATATTCCACTACATAATTGTTCAGTGGAAAATACAAATTAGTAGCTATGATTGTAACCACACAAAACCAGTCCTCTGCCCCCACACATTTCTCCCTGGTTACATACGAACATATGAAAAAGGAAGAGAGAAAATTACCAGCTAGGCCACCAAGCCTCTTCCAATCACATTAATGTTAAGAATTACTGAATAGAGACATGCCAAAGCTTTTCATCATTCACTCATTAGGACACTCACAAGGGGAAGACAACAATTTATATTGTATGTGAAGAGAGTGCTGATTGGTTGGCAAGTGGCATTGCCAAGGAGAATGCACCACTGTTGGTGACTGACAGTTAACTGCCAAACATTGTTTGAAATTTAAACCAGCTTGCCCCTGATTAGTCAAGGCATTGCCCTGAGGAATGAATCAGTGAATGGCTGTCACTTACTTTGTTTAGCTGAAACAGGCACAATGTATGTTAATATTCATTCTGTCTGCAAAGAACAGGGCCCTGTTTATTAACATGTAGCTTCCAGCATAAGCAAATGCACAATATTGTGAGCCCAAATGACAATCTTAAGCTGGTTGTTAGCATGATTCTTAGCACATTGAGGATTATTTAGCAAACGTTGTCCAATCACAGAATCACATTTAATGTTGGACACTGTTTTGAGTTTTGCAAGCACAGGCTGGTTGGGTACGGTATGTACCCTGCCCACTGTGAACAGCAACTAGGACATGCTGTTTGATACGATCTGCCAGTCTTTGGGCCATACAGCCTACACACCTGGCATCACATTGGCACTGAAATTCATATACCACATTACTCATTTGTGAGATAGAACGTCTTTTTGGCTTGATGGCAGCATCCTGTTAGTGGAGAATACCATTCGTGTTGCTACTGTACAGTAGCAGTGCGAGTCAGCTAGCTCCACCTATTGCTGAGGGAGGCAAGAGTGGAAATTGCAGAGGCACTAGTAACAATCTTCCAGTCATCCTTAGAAACAGGGGTGGTACCAGAGGACTGGAGAATTGTGAATTTTACACCTTTGTTCAAAAAGGGATGCGAGGATAAAGCCAGCAACTACAGACCAGTCAGCCTGCTTTCAAAAGGTAAGGAAACCTCTGAAAACTAGTTTGAGATAAAAATCAATAGTCACAGACAAGTGCAGGATAATTAAGGAAAGCCAGCATGGATTCGTTAAGGGAAAATCATGTTTAACTAACTTGGAGTTTTTGGAGGAGGTAACAGAGAAGGTTGATAAGAGAAACAGTGTTGATGTGGTGTACATGGATTTTTAAAAGGCATTTGATTCAGTGCCACACAACAGACTTTAACAAAATTCTACTTCATGGAATAAAAGAGAAAGCAGGCACTTGGATAAGAAATTGGCTGAGTGACAGGAAATAGTCATGATTGATGGTTGTTTTTGAGATTAGAGGAAGGTTTGTAGTGGAGTTGTAGATGATGTGAAGACATTGGAGAGAGTACAGAGGAAATTCACAAGAATGATTCCAGGGATAAAGAACTGTAGCTATGAGGATGGATTGGAGAGGCTGGGTCTGTTTTTCTTGGAGAAAAGGTGGCCAAGGGGAGACTTCATAAGAACATTCAAGATTCTGAGGGGTATGGACAGGGTAAATAGTGAGAAACTGCTCCCACTCAAGAGATCAAGAACTAGAGGGCACAGATTCAAAATAATTGACAAAAAGGAGTAGAAGTGATGTGAACAATAATTCTTAGGGTAATTGGAGTCTGGAGCAAATTTCCTAGAGGGTGGTGGAGGCGGGTTCAATTGAGGTATTCAGAAGTGAATTGGATTGCTACCTGAAAAGGAGAAAATGTGCAAGGTTACAGGGATAAGGCAGGGGAGTGGGACTAAGTAGAATGCTCTTTCAGAGAGCCAGTGCAAACTTAATGGGCTGAATGGCCTCCTGCACTGTAACGATTGTGATTTGTTAGTTAACATGAAATCAAATGCAAACATCTCAGTGATGTGTTGCAATTTATTTTACTACTTTTTTTGTAAATAAAGACAAGACACATTTGACTTGCTTCTGGATTTGTCTTGCCCGTTAATCTCTCCCTTCTCTAGTACTTTTAAGATTGCTATATTTGAAGGTGCTGTTTAAAAAATGTAACTTCACTAATTTTTAAATGTCACTTCTACAATGCCATTTTAAAAAATTAAAAATGACATTCTCATCTTAGCCCAACTTGATTCTGTGGCATTTTCATGCTATTTTCTTCCTCTCTCATCCATGTTACCTCCTCCTTGCCCTCAAATTGATCTGCATTTTATTTTTCCTGCCTATTCCCACTTGCCTTCTGCTCAATTTGGCCCCCGTATTCTGACGGTCTTTACAAACAAAGCTTGCTCCTTCTGTCACACAGTGCCAGGAAATACTAGTGGGAGCTGAGGATATCCCATCACTTTTACAATAAATAACTCATTTAGTCCCTACAGTGGGAATGAGGCAATTGACAGGTGTTCAGTCTTTTAACATCCCCAACATCATGCTGAATGAGGGCACGCAGCTGCCTCATGACACACTGCAAAATTTTCTGAAAATTCTGCAGGCCAAGTACTTACAGCTGTACAATGCCAAAAGGTTACTGCCCTTGAATGATTTCAAAATGTAATTCTTCACGCATGGAGTGGGCATAATGGCTACATCTGTGGAAACCTGCATTCAAAAGGCTTGATGAAACTTAACACTTTCAGTGTAAAACCAAAAAGCAAAGGCAAATTCCATCCTTGGAAACGCTACTCACAGTTTATCATTTTGCTGCTTTTGACTCCCTGTTCAGTACATCAACAAAAGGAAAATGTGATTTAATATACCTGTGTAACAATCAGGTAGGACAGCTTTGAAACAGCAGTACTGATGTACTAAAATAATGCGTTAGTTTTCATTAAGCATGCTGTGAACTGCGAGTTTTGCATGTTTCCCCAGTTGAACATTAAAAATCAATGAAAACTCCTTTCAAAATATTCTGCATTGAAAAATAGATGCAATGGTCCTTCAGTACCACAAGTTAGAGTGCACCATTATAAGTCTTTAAACTTCCACCATTCTTGCCGCTTTTAAATTCAGTTGTTATGAAAGTAATCTATTTAAATCACAGAACAGTCATGATAGTGATTCCAACACTAGTCTCTGTAGAAAGATGTCAGGCTTGCTTCATTTGTGAAAATCAAACTGACCTTTGCCAGCTACAACAATAATCAAGAGGGCAGTAATGAGTCAATCGCATTGGTGTGAGTCTAAAATAACAAATGAGGGCGGACCAGGTATGGACAGCAGGTTTGCAGGCACTGGGGTGACAGATGAGCAGGATTTGGTATGGGTCTAGATTATAGGCAGCAGAGTGATAGATGCGCTCAAATTTATAGAGGATTCAAGTAGAGAGGCCTGCCTGGAGGATACTGAATTAGACACATCTGCATGGATTACCTCTAGGTACAGAGGTTCATTAATATAAAATGGATTTGAATTACAATACATGAATTTACAATTTAATAGCCTGAATTTTGAGGTCATATGAGCAATGGTATTCACTGGTGGCCTTATTGTGGGCTGCCCACAAATTTAACAATCTGCCTGGCATGGATTAACCTTTCCCAATCTGGAACCAAATCAAAGGAATCTCCAGGCATCCATCAACAGTGACGTCATTATGTAAGGTAAGCAGCCAATCGCATTGAAGAAATTCTCAGTCAGCAAACTAGGAAATCCTTAATGCTTTATACATTTTAGAGCGAAATAAAGATTGGGGCACATACATTAAAATGAAATATCAAATACATTCTTAAAAAATAAAAAACTAGATTTTTTATCATAATGGAATCTGACATTGCACCAATATAAAACTAGCTTCTCTGGGCCAGAGAGATTGTTCAGCAGTAGTTATGACTTAGTATACCATTCAAAACCCAATTATATCTCATGAACAAAGTACATTCTTTTGGGGGGGGGGGGGTGGTGAGGGCAGGTTAAAGCGATATTGCAGCGTAAAGAGGAATTCCCATCAGTTCAATTATTTCTAATTGATTTCCGTCTGTGGGGACTTCAACAATGCGTGAAATCAATGACAGCAACTTCTGAATTTCTGCATTTAACTGCACATGTGCGGATTCCAAAAATGGTCAGTTTCGGAAGAGTAATGATGGCGAATGCTGACAGTTTCATTGTCGTTACTACTGCAAAATCTGGGCTTTTATATTCAACCAATCTTCGAGTAATTTTTGAAACATAATCAAAACACAAAAACCGCAGATGCAGCATGTCCTGTACTGGATGATGTAAAATAGTCCAGGAATGATGCAGCATTCATGCAATATACGTTCAGATCCTATATAAAAGGCTTAAAATTATTCAGAACTGTTTCAAGGCAGCTAATTAAAAAATTCTGCCCCTCACAACATGAAGGACAGTAGGAACATATATCCAGTCTTGATTCAGTGCCTAGCCATTAGAAGAGTCTCTGATAATTTAACTTATATAGAACAAGTGGACAACTAAGTGCGTGTGGGCATGGGTAAACCACCTGCGACAATATAGAATCTTAAACGGCTGCAAAATTTAAACCCAAGTATAAAAAGGTCAAAGCAGATGGCATTGCTGAAGCAGCACAGAATTCAGAAACAAAAACTCCAACTTTTGCCGACAAGTTCCTCTTCAAAGCACACTGCATTTAATTTTCTTTACACTGCGCTGCTGCAATGAAAACAAGTCATCTGGTGTTTACCATGGAATTCCATCATGTTGTGTCATGTAACATGCTTAGATGGAGTTTGCCTTGTACACGACCTATTAGCAGCAATCAAAGGCATTCAGTGTTTTCACAGAATTAATGTGCTGTCTAATGATAGAGATGACAGATTTTGATGGTAATGTTGTTGTGCATGATATAGTTGTAGGGTGGCTTTGAATATTGCACAGTGCAGATGAAGCCAACTGGAGTTTCAATAATTTTGCCCTTTAGAGATTAGTTAATGCAACAAACAAAACCACCCAGAGGTTGAGCCAGAGATTTCCCTGGTGCTTGATATTATTCCACACAGAATAGTAGACAGTAAATGCCTGTTATACTGCAATAATTTTAAAATATTTAAACTACTCAGACCGAAACACTTGGGAGGTTATTTTCTACAAATATTTTAATTGGCATATATTTTCTGCCAAGGGCTTCCCTGCCCTGATATCTGTATTTAAGAGTGCTCTTCCATGATGTTATGTAATCAAATTGGATAAAGTGGCAAAGTCTGCAGTCCATAATTGGGATACAAAAAGAGTAAAATCTTCATAGTTTTGCAGCAGAACATTTTTCTTCTTTCAGAACATTGTCAAATTAGTCCAGTTCACACTCAAAGCTTGGGCCATTAAAAAAAAAATCTAAGTATTCTTTTTTTTAAACCATCGCTGCATTTTCAATTCATGGTCAACGCTTCACCCCGTGAACGGTACTTTATTTCTGTTCTTCAAATCTCACCCAGCAGACCAGCAGCACGGACCAATACATGGAGATAAAAGTGCCTGGGTGAAATAAACTTGACGCAGGATGTGAGAGCTATCAGCAGCTGCCAACAGAACACCTTGAAAGTGTCAAACGTTAGGAGACAACAATAGAGGGCGCAGTGAATTGGAACACTGTGTCATCAAACAGATCTTCTGGCAGCCCTTCATCTCCGTCAGCAAAGTAAGTTGGGAATGGTGGATTCTTGTTGTCTTCCTGATGAGTGGGCAATGTGGTATCATTGACCTGGTAGAAAATGGGAAAGAACATAAGGCAAGGTGAAAAAAAAAACAACTTTAAATCAGTCAGTACGATTTAATGTGTAACCACCTCTGACAAACAATGCACATCATTCCAAGCCAATAATAAAACAAATTCTTGTGGAAAATTCCTAATTTGGCAAAGCCTGTTGTATTTTTTCCGTTGTAACAGAACAATTTGATCTTCCTCATCTTTAAAGCCAGATGCAGAGCATGTACACTACCCCTGGCAAATCCTGTAGTGAATTGACCAGAACAGTTGATAACATGAAATATAACCCTGGGGTCAGACAGAAGGTCACTGACTTAAAATGCATACCCCAACTACCAACCTCTCTCCACAGATGATGCCTGACCAGCGGAATGCTTCCAGCACTTTTGTGTTTCTATTTATTAAGCATCCGTGGCATTTTGTTTTATTTTGTGACCTTTGTGTGGGCAACCATTACAAATGCTGACAAACTCCTCCAGCCCCATTGCAAATACTGACTCGATCCTGGGGTATCCGAAAACAACATTTGCATTATATAGCGCCTTTCACAACCTCGGAGTTCCAAAGCGTTTTATAGTCAATGAAGTACCTTTGGAGTGCAGTCACTGTTGTGATGCAGGAAAGGTGGCAGCCAATTTGCACACAGCAAGTTTCCACACAGAGCAATGTGATAATGACAGATAACCTGTTTTTGCAATGTTGATTGAGGGATTAATATTGGCCAGGGCACCAGAGATAACTCCCTGCTCTCCTTTGAGCTCAGAACTCAATTTATATTTAAACATGCAAACTTCAGAATGTTTAAATTTTAGTGCATACTCCAACATCCAAACAAAACTCTCACCACTCCAGAAAATAGGTTTCATTAGATCACCTCCACCTTTGACGCCTTTCTCTCTCATCCCGGTTGCTGCTCCCCATATGGCCCATATCTTTGCTCCTTCAAGTCTAAAGGGCTCAAAGTTTGGTAAATCTGGTACACAAGTGGTTTAACTATCCATCATCAGGTCTGGCTGGACTACCTCAAGCTCTACTAGACCCCACTCTCGCCAAAACCACCCGTTACTCCAGGGTCCCCCTCCTTTAAAACCCATCTCTATGACAAAGCTTTGATCATTGCTCCTGGTGCCGTCTCCTTTAGCAAGGCATTTTATTTTTTAACAACAAACGTGAAGGTCCCACCCCCCGCCCACCCCCACTCCCCAAACCAGTAAACCAGACTTTGAAAACCTATGTCCTGAAAGAACCATGGGTGGTAATTTTAAAATGTAACTTGGTGCCTGAAGCCAACCACAGCTTTCAAGTCCCAGGTTAATTACAACAGGACAATTCCATGGAATGTGTGTAAACCTCTGTAGGCTCTCACCCTTCTATCCATTGGCCTGTTGCATTCCAATTTCTTATTATAAAAACTGTAAATCCATAATCAGGCAGTGTTCAGGATTATGTACACAAACCTAGCTTTAAAACAAAACATTTCTTTTGTCTGAGAGGTTTCTTCCATTATTAACCATCCCCTCCATTTCCCTTTGCACTGGTCTACAAGTACAATCATTGCTGAAAGAGGAACAAAAAGGGTAATCTGTTCATTGACAAATGCCAGTACTTGGGGAGGTGATGGCATAGTGGACTAATAATTGTCACTGGACTAATAATCCAGAGACCCAGGGTATTGCTCTGGGGACCCGGCGTTCAAATCCCACCATGGCAGATAATGGAATTTGAATTCAATAAAAATCTGGAATTAGAAACCCATTTGGCCTTTAGGAAATCTGCTGTCCTTACCTACATGTGACTCCAGTTGACTCTTAAATGGGCAATAAATGTTGGCCTAGCAAGCCAGTGACACCCACATCCAATGGATAAAAATTGAACCGCTGGCCAATAACGCACAATGGCTCTCTCTTGGCCTTGTTAGCTTGGAAAGTTCAGTGGTGTTCTAGTATGGTATGTTACTCCTACATTTCCCCTTTCATTCTTGAAGATGGAAGGGTAAACTGCCAAGAGAAATGAGCTGCAGAGAATGAAATGGTAAGTTAAACTGATTTTTCTTGTCAGGTATCCAGATGCATCAGGAATGGGTTATGAGTTAACTCTGGGTTAGGGGTCCATCAAACTACATGCATTAATTTATAGTGGCAAAACCAAGCATAGATGATGGGCTGAATTTGACCTTTCACTTTGCAGAATAGGCAAACAATCTTGTGCTTAACACTGCGGTGTAAGGGTAGTGGGTTGTATTCTTGTTGCATTGTCCTGGTCATGACAAGCGCAAGGTTCTAAGTTTCAGGTCATAAGGGATGTGGGAATGCTTATGGAAGCTTTTTGGTTTGCTGAGGGCAGAGACTTGGGAGCCAGCTCACATGATATCACAACCAGCTCCTTTGCTCATCATCAATAAAATCATTGTGGGAAGTCAGAAATGCAAAGCACAGAAAATCTGGCAAATAAGCAAAACGGCAACTCTGCCTGACAGACTCAGCAGTCTAAAAGTGAATGCCCAATTTGTGATTATACCATTGCACTGGCACATTTTCTATGTTAAAGGGCCTACATCGTTGCAAGTTATTTTCTGTAAAAAAATATACATTCCCAAAAAAAAATCAAAATCAAAATTTTAAGATATTAATTGTAAATTAAATTGTTAAAATAAACTTGCACCAGTTAATAAATCTAAATATAACAGGATATTGTTGTAACCAAAAAGTAGCATATTTCCAAATCTGTTTAGTATTGGGACGATATACATAACGGACACTGGAAACAACTTCAACCACTTAACGTCCTATTTTATAATCATTCATGTACTAAACGTTTCGTTTGCTTTAAAAAACACAGCTAGCTCAAATTTAATTTATTCTACTGTACTGAAGGATTTTTCTACGGTTCAGTGAACAAGTGATTCAAACAAATGATTCATATTCCGCATTTTTCATTTAACAGGCAAGACTTTGTGCAGCAGTCTGTAATAACAAATAAATTCATCCGAAGAGTTCAGTTATCAACCCATCCAATAAAGCAGAACAACTGAACCTTGAAAGTGGGCAGTGCTTTTATCTGGACACATGGTGCTAAACAGGTATTGATCCTTCAGATTTGTGGAGTACTGCAGTGCTTCTAGGTCACAAATTATATATAATTTTGAGTTAAGGATACAAATTGTTTCAGTTTTGCCAGTGTCCTTGGCCCCCACCCAACTCATGCACTATTTGGAACTGATAGGATGGAAGACAACCTGCTTCAAGGCCACCAATAATGCAACGTTAAAATTGGCCACTCGCAGACACAGAGCTGGAATCTGGGGATGAATTTCATCTCCCCACTTGATTACCAGCATTGAGAGCAGCAATTCAAAACTGCGTCGTCCACTATTAACTTTCCAATAATCGCAAAGATTTTACTGTAAATTCACTTCATTTTGTCACACCCTCTGCACTGGGAGAAGGCACAAACACGCCAGGATTATTCAAAATCACAGTGCGCCTGAATGCCTTTCTTTTAAAAAACCAACAGTACTGGTCTTACAATAATCAGAAAAGCAAATGTGAGCCTTGGATCACAATTTCAGGCAGATGGTGACCGTACATTTCACTCAAGATGGAGAATGAGTTTCGCTCTAGAAAAAAGTCAGCGTGCAGGGCAACTGCATCCAAATTTTGGCATGAATCCAGTGGTGAAATTAAGGGCTGTTGCGGAAGTCTGGCAGCATTGCCAATTAAACCTCAATCAAAGCATAAAACCTTGTGTAGGAATGTGCTCCCCTCAATCAAGATGGAGAAAAAAGAACGTTGTGATAAGTGTCATCTGCTGGGGGTTGGTTTAATTAACATTTTATCCTTTTATTCCTGGGTGGTGTAAAAATTAACTGGGCCAGTTTAATCATTATCTGTATCTGAGATGCAGAAGGGAGGAGTTCTAGTGATAACAAGTGTAGAAAACACTGGGAAACGTGCACTGGGTAAGTCAGCACGCGTGGAGAGAATGGAAAGTTAATATTTTGGGTGTAACACTTCGTGCAAGATTAATGCCTGTTCTCTTCAGAAATACTCCCCGGGATCTGCGGTGTGAAACCAGCATTATTGATTAATTCCAGGTTTTTAAAGAATTTGAGGAGTCTCTTTTTTTGCCTTTACTTGAGGTTCTAGTGATCACCTGAATGTGAAATGGTAGCACACCTTTTGCAACGTTGACACAAGGTTAATTAAAGTCAATGTGGCGTTTTGGTCACACGGCAACAAAGAACATCTGATTTGGCATTCAGCTCGAGGCCAGTGCTGCGTTCTGATGATAGAAGACCAAAGCTTAAACATAGATTCAGTTTGTGAAGCAGCCCAAAAAGTTCTTGGTCCATAGCAGAGTAGTTAATATGTCGAGTACAACCTTTCGCATGCATCAAATGTTTAGACTTAGTTTATCCAAATGTCACCTTAGGGAGTGGAAATGGACAGCATCGCTCAGGAAAGAGTAGATAAGCACTTCAAGCAGAGGAAGATACAGGGCAAGGTGGAAATAGCAGGCTAATGGAATTAGCATAAGCACAATAGGTCAAAAGGCTTCTGTCCAAGTAAACATATTTGGTCAGGGTTTTGAGGGGAAAATGAAAGTCTGGCTTTAAAGAATTCCTAAATTGTCACATTTTGTCATTCAATGTCACCCACCCATAATCAGAGTTGAGTTTTAGCATAGAAGACTTTCATTTCATCCACATTTTCATACTAAGGTTCATTTATTGTCAGGGCTGCAGGCTTGTTTTGATCAACTACCATCAAATTTGTAGCTTCCCATATTTAATTAAAAGTAACTCCAGCAAAATCCTTAATTCACTCAATGGCTTGCTTTTCTTGCATCTTATTTCTTCGTCACTTTGCTGCCTCCTGTTGTCCAGGTTTTTTTTTTTTTAAATCACTCTCCACAGTTCTGTCCTTCGTTCACCTCTTTCCCTTCTTTGTGGCTGTATCCCAATTTAACATGTTTAATCTCATGCCAAGTTATTTATGTCTATATGCACCATGTTCCAAATATTAAATCAATCGAACTATACCATCCAAATTTAGAGTTCACTTTCTCTTATTAATGAACTTTTAGGTTTGATAGCACATGAACAAAAATCATAGCGGCAGAGAAAATTGAGCTATCAAGTGAAAAATCGTTACTTAATTTTGCGGGGCTTTTGTGTGTTTGTGAGGGGGTTGCTGCTGGCTAACATTTGCCTGGCAACAATAATTGGCCTTCAGTGGGAATTCTAATTGCTTTTAACTGTCCTCATTTTCAGCCACAACCTGTAACACTTATTAGTATTTTAGTTATCGTTTAATGATCAGTTAGCAAGATAGACAGAAGTACTGGCTAAGTAGGATTATTATAATAATACACAAACACTAAAATGGAATGTTTAACTCACTCAGCACAAACCATTGATTCAAACTATTTCTCTGCTTCATGAAAGAAAATATAATTGGAACTCGTGGCAGAGCCAAACTGTCCATAATGCTAATGTCCAGCAGAGAAAGTGGGGAACAAAGGCAATAATAAGGGGAAAACTGAGCACAGTAGACTAAATAAGAATAATAGTCATCATTACACTTTCAATCGATGAACAGCTAATTTTCTCTGACTAATGCTATTCACCCAGAAGCCTGCAAATAATGGACTTCTTGTAATGCAGATGGCATCTCTGAAAAGCATCTGTTCAAGTTTGGAGAAATGGGTGGCGAAGACTGGTGCAACAAATTAATTACTGACTCAGAAAAATGTAATTAATGAAGCTAAAGGGATAAAATGACATAGTGAAAACAGGAAAATGCAATATTTTACAATTTCATGCAAGATACAATCTCTGGAGGTTGTGAGAGTTCATTAACAGAAAAATGAATCTCAGAATGGTTACACCGCTAGAGGTGGCCATTCCACCTGTCATGTATGTGTTGGCCCTCTGCAAGAGTATTTACCTGGTGCCATTCCCCTGCTTTTTCCCCTTTTAGATAATGACCCAGCTCCCTTCTGAATGCCTCGATTGACCCTGCTTCCACACTCTCAGGCAGTGCACATTCCAGATACTAACCGCTTGCTGTGTGAATAAGTTTTCCCTCATATTGCCATTGCTTCTTTTGCCAATTACCTTAAATATGCCCTCTGGCTCTTGGCCTTTCCACCAATGGGAACAGTTTCTCCCTATCTACTTTGTCCAGACCTCTTATGATTTTGAATACCACTACCAAAACCCTCAATGTAAATCATTTAATTTATACTTGGCCCCTAGATGCCGTAATCTGAATACATGTCTTGGACACCTGCGACTTGCATTTCATTTCCCAATGTCTTACCATCCATCTGTGGCAGTATAGATCAAGTTCATGACCCAGGTTACAAAGTGTGATATCTGACACTAGCTGATGTGTAGTATAAAGTCTCAACACACCTGTTGATCTTTTCTTTAGAAAACCTTTAAAATGGTTATTTCCAGATCAGTACAACTAATTGAAAACATACAGGGCCCCACCAGTATTCTACTCCTTGCATATTTATTAGTGGTTAGTAGTTACTGCCTTAACCAAATGCACTAGCAGAAAATAGCAATGCAACACCACTACTACAGCTTTATTCCCATTTTGTAATCCAGAGAGATTTCTACACAACCTGCCTGAAACACAGTCCTAGGCTTCAACCTCTATATATTAGTTCCCCCACTAAGGAAGAGAGATAAGGACATGAGACAGTGACATAGTGGTAATGTTACTAGTACTAGTAACCTATGGGTTCAAATCCCACCACAAGCGTGAGAAGAATTCAAATTCAATTAATATCGGAAATTGAAAGCTACTCTCAGTAATTGTGACCATGAAACTATCATTGATTGTCGTAAAAACCCACCTGGTTCTCTAACGTCCTTCAGGGAAGGAAATCTGCTGTCCTTCCTACACGTGACTCCAGACCCACAGCAATGTGGTTGGGCTCTTAACTGCCCTCTGACATGGTCTACCAAGCCACTCAGTTCAAGGGCAATTAGGGATGGGCAACAAATGCTGGCTTTGCCGGCAATGCCCACATCACATTAAAAGAAAAAAGGTACCTACAGGCACACACCACCTGTTGAATGAGCACTCTACACTCTCAAGGCAGCTCATCTGAAAATTCCAACTCCAAAGGGTCCAGGTTCCAATGCAATACTCCATACATTGAGTTATTGACCTTGGCTATCCTACTGAGAGGAGATGCAGGGGAGAACACAGGGAGGGAAGTTAAATTAGAAGTCCTGTCACGTTTGTCCATTCCCCAGTACTTGCTAATCAATGTTTTCAGAGATTTAAACAGTAAGCACCTGAGAGTTCTCTCAGGACGGGGATGGGGATTGGAGGGTAAAATCACTACAGTGCAGGAGGAGGCTATTCGGCCCATCGTGTCTGCACCAGCTCTCCCAATGAGCATTATGACTCAATGCCATTGATACGAAGATCCAAAAAAGACAGAAGGAGACAAAATATTAAGTTAAATGATCTGAAGGCTAAGAGCATTCATGGAACAACTCAAATTGACCCAATATTGCAGAATTCCATGATGAGGTACTGGTGAATTGTATTATTAGTATTCAATTATGATTTTAGCTACTAAATCAACCGCTGCCTTGTCCTTAATGGTCATTTTCACCTCTTCAACAATCGTACAACAGAATTAAAATTAAGCACAGTGGAGATCAAATCTCTGTCTCTCTCAAGCCATAGCGCTGACCGTTCGTATCGCCAATTTTCCAGCGCCATTCTTAAACATTCAATTTGTATGCTGTAATTTTTGTGAAACTGCTAATTTAATCTCCAAGCTATTTTTTCCTAATATAATTGACTATCTTATAGGGGGCAAATCTTGTAATCCGAGCAAGGTGTTCCAACTTCACTTTTCACAGCTTGTTACAGATCAGCCTTTTGCATCCATGGGGTGGCCTAACTTCCAAAGACAGCACTGTCAAGACCTCTATTAAATAACATTAAGCATTATGCTTAGTAACTTAATCATCTGTATAAATTTGCTTATTAACGAAGTACATGATGCTTTTGAACACATGGTAGGCACAGCTGCAAGAACCACATACATAGCAGATTTTTATGATTTTCTATTCCCTTTGAACAGGACACACTTTTAAAACAGGTGATCTTTGGCAACCAGCCTTTATTTCCTAAAAGCAGCAGCTGTCACGATCAAGCAGATTCCACATCAATTCCCATTTATGACTCAAGTTCTTCAGTCCGTCTTGGGACCAGCAAGTGAGAAAACAAAGACACTCAAAGTCATTGAAGCTAGTCAGCAGCAACTGCATGGAAAGAAGGGAGCACACCAAGTTGACTTTAGCTAAAATAATTAGAAACAAATCTGTCAGAGCAATAAGCTGGAGATTCTAGGTGGAAGCAAAGCAGTGTTTGATACAATTCCTGGATGGGTACCTCAGTGATCAAAGCAATGCTCGCTATATTTGACTTGTTGTGTGAGCTTCTGTGCAGAAGTTCAGGTATAGGCACCTTAACGTTTGACTTACTGATGGCAATAAATACCAACATGTTGTGTTTCTTACATTTCCAAAACCAATTAAACACAGTCCACTGTAAACAATACAAGCGCTGCATATGGTAAGTTGCTCCGCTGTTTTACAATTTTCTATTCAGTGAAACTTCTTGATCACAAAGCTGTACAAATCCCTCTCCTATATTCAAATCGCCAGGAAGAAGCAGATTTCAAGGTGCAAATTTAAACATCAGATTTGATTATTAGATGTTATACTGGATTTTGTGGCTTCTTCGTCATTTAACAGTGTCTAGTACATTAAGGCAATGTTCCTGAGAAAGTTAAAAAGTAAATTTCCAGATTTTTTTTGAAGTAACTGGAATTGATAGGTGATCAGCATAAATTTTTTTAAATGACATTTTTGATTTCACTGAAATGGCACGGTCAGGATGAACACCTGCTTAGTAAATACACTGGAATTAAACCCACTTTTTTTTGGTTACTTTGAAGCACCAAAATAGCCAAACATTAAATTATTGATTTCTCAAATCAAGTGAAGGCCATGATTTATAATTCCAAATATGAAGATTGAAGGAAGGAAAAGTACATCAGGAAACTGAAGTCAGGCTTGGGTTTCAAGAGCCTGCAGCTTGTCAGCGGAAGGAATAACTGAAGGTACTGAAATGTGCCACAGTATAAAAGTTCTGTGAATAGACAGTTACAGTAGAAAAACACACAAAATATTTTGATTTCAACACAGTGATATCAGCAAAATAAAATAACAGAGGAAGGAGGATGTAGGAAAGTCTATTTGAAGTTTAGCACTAAGAAAGGAATGTTAAGAAATGTTCCCATGGGGTTAAGATTCATTACAGAGCTTTACGCTGCATCACTACATGATACACGCAAAGGCTGTAGATTAAGAGGAAAATGTCTTAACACAAATGAACTTGATGTGGGATAATGACAATGAATGGCTAAACAAAACTCAAGTCATTATGCCACAGGCGGCGGCCATTTGGTCCATCGAGTCTATGCCAGCTCGCTGAAGAGCAATGCAGTCAGTCGCATTCCCGCTTCTCTCTCTCTCCATAGCCTCATTAGCTTATTTCTCTCATGTGCCTATCTAATTCCCTTTTGAAATCATTGATTGTCTCTACTTCTATCACCCTTGCAGGCAGCGAAGTCGAGGTCATTACCACTTGCTGCACAAATAAAGATTTCCTCACATCCCCCCGCCCAAAAACCTTAAATCCGTGCCCCCTGGTCCTTGTATTATCAGCCAATTGGAACAGCGTTCGTCTATCTTATCTAACCCTGTCAAAACTTGAAAGCAGAGATCAGCTCTTTCTTTAACCAGTTCAGATTGAACTGTTCTGAATCTTTGTGCCACCTGATGATTACTTTGCTAAGTTCTAAAATACAACTGTACTGGTTTCTTGTACAATTTATTCACAACTAAACAGATGTGAAGCACTTTTGAGTAGAGATAAAATTTACAGTGTACAAAGGTCTGCCCCCCACAAATAGGATAATAACTGGAAACAGAAAAGAAGGGTCAATTACCATGATAGTGAGGCAGCAACCACATCATTACTACAGACTTGTGGGAGATGGTGACGTAATGGCAATATCACCGGACTAGTAATCCAATAGGCCCAGGCTAATTCCCTACAGACGTGGCTCATGTCCCACCACGGCAGCTGGTGGAATTTGAATTCAATTAATGTATCTGGAATATATATGGAAAATGGGCACTGAGCAAGCAAGGGGTATTTGGAGGAGATGACAAAAAGCTGGGTCAAAGAGATGGGTTTTAAGGGGGTTCTTAAGAGGAGGAAAAGTAGGTGGGAGTGGTGGTGGTTCAGGAAGTGAAACTTAGAGCTGAGAGCATGCTCCCAATGGTGGGGGAAAAGGGGAGAGGGATGTAGGGCTGAATTAGGTTACAATGGTAGGGAGGTGCAAGACCACTGAGGGTTTAAGGACACAGTTTAAATTTGATTTGTTGGGTGACCAGGAGCTCAGCAAAGATAGATGGGCATATAGGGTGGTGCACTTTAAGATAGCACCGGAGGAGCTGACACTTGAGGAGGGAGGAGCTTCGGGAGCATTGGAGTTGACAAGTCAGGAGGTGATAAAGACATGGATCAGAGTTTCACTGGTACATGAACTAACGGACAAGAGGCTGCAATGTTAAAAAGGTGGAAGTAGACGAAGATCGAATAGAGCTGGAAACTCAGCTCTTGTTTGAACTGGATGCCATAGCTGCAAAGTAGCCTGAGTTCATGACCAGAGAGGAGCATCAAGTTTGAGATTGACAAAGATGACAATTTTAGTTTTCCCAATGTTTAGTTGGAGGTTATTCAAGACTGGATGTGGGACAAGCAATTAGAAAGCACAGAGGTAGTGGATGCGGGTCAGAAGAGATAGTAAAGAGATAGAGTTGGGTGTTATCGGCATTATTGTATAAAGCTTATCTTATGTCTTTGGATGACGTAAACAAGAAGCAGCATCAAGGTCAAGAGGTGACGTTGACCAAAGATGAATTCTTGGAAGGTTTTGAAAGTGAGGGCGAGAGATGGGAAGAGGAGCTAGAGGTGCTCTGGCTACTATCAGGTAGACAAGAATGGAGTCAAGCAAGAACAATCTCTCATTACTGTCACTTATAGCTGACTATAACAATAATAGGATTTGATGCTTCATTGGTGCTCTCCATTTTGCCTTTCCTCAAAAATGCTTCTCGACAGTCAAATTTATAATGCATCGAGGAGGGCAAAAAGCTTTCCAGTACATGTGGGAGAGAATGGTTGAGAAACAGAGGGGTTCGGGGAGGAAATTGCAGACGTTAAGCCTGTAAAAAGTCTTAAAAATAATTTGTACCTGTAAGGTAGGGAATAGTTACTTCATTAGTTTGTGAGACAGAGATGAACAAGTTATTCCACACCTCTAACGAATTACAATAGCTCTCTTGTTACCAAATCTTTATTGAAATATATTGTAGCTCATAATCTTACCTTCACAAAGCAGTTTTTGTGTCCTGGGACAGATCCATGAACATAAAGGATATTCTCTTTTGTATTCACTCTCCAGACCTATGAATACATAAGTACCTTTCTAATAAACGAATGTGCAGTGGAACTGGGATAAGCAAAAAGACCTTACAGACAGCATACATATGCGACAAGTAGTCCATCAAGAGTACATCAATGGCCAATTCTCCAAGACCACATAGCCAACACCTATTAGCATGTGTATCAAAACTTTCACGTGCACGCACATGAATTTGGTTTTATCATTTGCCTTGCCACGCCTACCCTATCTCATTTAAGGCTTTTTAAAAAATTCCCATCTAAAAACTTAAAATTAAAAATTGCAATGTACACTCCCCTTTACTCAATTAACATCCAGACTGAGCTCATCAAAATTACTTGGTTATCCTCTTATATCAAGGAAATTCAGGTATTAATTGGGACCTATTAGGCATAATGAAAGAATCAGCATTTATATAGCGGCTACCACAACCTTGGGATGTCCCAAAGTGCTCGACAGCCGATAAACTGGTTTGCAGTATCATCAATGTTGGAATGTATTAAAACGCAACAGCCAATTTGCAAATAGCCATCCAAACACTGAGCAAAACTATAATTATAGTTGAGTAAGCCAAGTACTACTGTTCACTAGAATACATCAGATACTGTCTAAACGTACAACAGAGACAAACAACTTGTCCCGCAATATGTTTCTACAAATTGTGAAACAAGCAAGGAACCTGCAATAAAATGCATGTGACTAAAGCAAAGAGCAGTCAAGTGTTTTACCTGAAATTTAAATAAACGTTATGCTTCATCAAGTGCTGTTGTGGAATTCAAGTCCCAAGAATGAAGGTCGGGCAAAGCTCTTAAAATTACCCCAACAACAGCCTTCTCTACAGCATATAATTCAATACTACTAAATGACTCCCAACAGTTTATAGCAGTTTCAATTGTAAAACAAAAAGCTCTGAAAAACATTTAGCTCCTTGAAACATGACCATTGTCTTGATTCAGTCACAAAAAGTAGCTGTACTAGGCATCCCAAGTTTGACAAAAGGATTAAGGCGTATCAATCAAAAAAATACAGTAATTCTGCTCCTCCTGCACCCCACTCCGGCCCCAGGTTTAATCACAACTGAGCATGCTTGGTAAATCTAACCTTTAGTCCATATGCTGTTCTGTAAATGTTCCCCATTTTTCCAGGCATTTTCTTCCCAGGAAAAACTCTACCCGGGTCCTGCATTCAAGATGACAAGAAATGCCTTGTGACACAATGGATGAAATACAACATTCGAACATATGTTTGAACTTATGGCAACATATTGTTTTGCTTTGCATGGAGTGATTTGTATTTAATATCTTTTCAGTATTAAAAGATTGTAATCAACTTGCTAATCTCACTAGTCCAAATGTTTGTATTATTTAGATATATTTGTATAAATATGTTATCTATAGAATTCTAATATTCCACAAACACCTTTATGAGGAAAACAAACTCAATCTTAATTGTAGCTACAAGAAATTCACATTAAATTTAATATAGAAATTAAAATTCGGGCACAAAAGTGCAAAAAAGGTGAGACTGGCATGCAAGGGAGACAATCCAAACTCAAGACAATAAACATACCATATCCTATGTTTGATCTATGCATTGTACAAAGCAATCAACCAGAAGCTCTGAAACTGGTTAGTTACACTGTTTCACTCTGTAATAAGTTGCAATTTCCAAAATTATGTTTTCAAATACAAATAAGAGCATTAGAATCGCTGTGAATGCCACTGTAGCTACTGCTGACTAGAAGAACTGCAATGAGACTGGAGCCAACACCAGCCACGCACAATAGCAAACTGTTTCAGCAAATGCTGTGGCATAATGGAATAGCTTAAAAGCCTTGAATTGTTGAAGCAGACCATTAATAGGAATTCAATGCATTCTGTGGTGCACAGTGGTGTTGGAAAAGCTACTTTTACGGAAAACAGAATAAATACTTACGCCCCCAGGGCCTGAAGCTCCTGGCCTCCTGTGGGTTTTGGTCTGCCCATGAGTTGCAGGTTGACCTTTAAATCCCCACCTCTTCATAACTCCCTGAAAACCTTTGCCAATTCTGCAAGAGATTCATTGATTTAGAAATATATTTTCAATTTACAATGACAGTTTCAGAGTTGCAAATCGTAATTCATAGGCATTCCCCCAGGGGCTTTCATCAGACTGAAAGACAAAAGTAATCAAAACATAGCACATGTGCCATTGGTGACATGTAGTATTACTTCAAGGGGAAATCATAAATCATTCCTTAGAGTGCAGTGGACACAGATTCAATGGAGGCATTCAAGAGGGAATTGGACTGCTATCTGAAAAGGAAGAATATGCAAGGTTACAGGAAGAAAGCAGGAGAAAAGCACTCGGTGAGTTGTTCCTTCCAGAGAGCCGGTGCAGGCACAAGGAGCTGAATGGTCTCTTCTGTGCGGCAACAATTCTGTGATTGGAAGGAGCATTCTAACACAATCGTAACAGAATACTAAGTGAGGTGATTGCGTTTTATCTGCAGGTAATTTATTTCACTTTGCGTTTTCACTGCACTTCAAACAAAATTTCCTTCAGCATTGGATAGGAACCAGTTGATTCTGCAGCGAGCTACGGAAGAGTATTGGGGGAAGTTTCACTAATCTAATCCGGCAATTGAAAATTCCGTGTAAAATTTGATCCATGAGTGACCAATTCTTCAGGTAATGTTGCCATGGAAATCGCCACATTCTGGGCTGTTGCCACTTTGCTTCCGCCTTTCACGAGGAGCCAAGTCTTAGTACCTTCACATGCATTAGAAAAGCAGGAGGGGTTAGGTTACCTGCAATACTACAATGTGCATGCTGGAAAGTGTGCTCACTTGTAAGGCTCACAGGCCAAGTAATCAGCAATTAATGCAGTCACAATTTCTCACCAGGTGGAAAGTCTTAATCCCTAAAACCCAGATATTGAGAAGAGGTGTAGCTTGGGAGACCTCATTTCAAATGTAAAACAACATGCATAATTTGGGAGAAATTAGAAGAGTTTTCTTTGATCCATAACAATGTTTAGTGAATAACATGTACAAGTTACGTTTATTTCATGAATACAAACTTGTTTGAAGACTATCTTGCTGTGGACCATCATTACAAGTGCCAAAATAAAAGCAAAAAACTGCGGATGCTGGAAATCCAAAACAAAAACAAAAATACCTGGAAAAACTCAGCAGGTTTGGCAGCATCTGCGGAGAGAGCACAGTTAACGTTTCGAGTCCAAATGACCCTTCAACAGAACTAAGTAAAAATTACAAGTGCCAGCTCGAATTAGCTTCTGGAAGATAACTAATTTTTTTGGTCACTAATTAGCTGAGTAAACCCTGAGATAAGATGAATGAAGAATTTAATCATTTCAAGGTTTCAATACTTTGCTCACACTGTAGCATTCTTTCGGAGGTAATGCATTGAATACAGTGCAAAAATGTGATTATTGGCAGTGTGATACAGCACTGGTTAACCCAATTATTTAATAGGTAAACTGCTTAATAGGGGAAGGCTCCATTCTGAACAATATATAATTAATTGGAGGTGAGAACTGTTCTATAATTTATTCTTTGCAGTAAATTACAGCATTTCAGACATTTCACAAGAATCTGTCCATCTTATTAAATGGGACACCTCCCACGCATGATGAAATATCCCAAGTTAAAATACCTTCAATTTTTAAATATTTTGAATTTTTAAATACTGCATTCAACTTGACTCCATCACCTCATATTTCATAATGAAAATTATTTTAAATCTTGGGTGGGGGAGGGGGGAAGAGGTATTCCCACCAAACCTTTTTGCAAGGGCACAGCCTCAGAGTAAAGGGAAGACCTTTTAGATCAGTGATGAGGAGAAACTTCTTTAGCCAGAGAGTGGTGAATCTATGGAATTCATTGCCACAGAAGGCTGTGGAGGCCTGGTCATTGAGTGTATTTAAGACTGAGATAGATAGGTTCTTGATTGGTAAGGGTATCAAAGGTTACGGGGAGAAGGCGGGAGAATGGGGTTGAGAAACTTATCAGCCATGATTGAATGGCGGAGCAAACTCGATGGGCCGAATGGCCTAATTTCTGCTCCTTTGTCTTATGGTCTTTTCTGTTTTAGGTGTTTTCTCAAATCAGCCTGCTTTCCTCAGTGAAGAGTGCAGACTTACTATATTTAATGACTGTCTGAATGATTTTGAACGAAAACACCCAAGATATTTGAATGTTGGAGGGTTGAAAGTCAGGCAGTTTTTCCGCCAATGATTTTGATAAGGCAAGTTGCATGGGCAAAACTGTGCATCACTTTTTAAAAATGCCCAGTTCAATTTTTGAGCAGTGTAAATGCTGTTATGTCACCTTCCCAGGGCAAATTAACCTTCCCCCTCTCTAGTGAAATGCCTAATGAACTCTTCTTCTCTGCCCTTCCTTCCAACTTAGGTAAGCTGGGAAAGCACTTAAACACGAATGACAATGGCAGAAACAAAACCTTATGACACGAAAAACTCAATCCAAATTTCCTAAACAAAAAGTAAGCGTCAACAGTTTTTCTTCTCTTAAACCAAACAGAACATTTGCAGCTGTTATTGAATCTTATTACTTTGGGAATCCAGACCCATTGGTGCTGGTTTGAATCCAAAGCCTGCAGCTTTATGTAACCATCATGGTGTTCTAGCTTTACTCAAAAGAAAAAACATGCATATTTGAATTCAGGTTTTCAAAACATTTTTAAAAATCGTTTAAGCAAAAATTATTAAACAAGGTTGTTCAACTAAAACTATGATCCCACCCAAATTAAAGGAAGATGAAAGTGGTTAAAGAAAAAAAAATGGAGAGTTTTTAAATAACCCATAATTTTTTTGGTCACTAATTAGCTGAGTAAACCCTGAGATAAGATGAATGAAGAATTTAATCATTTCAAGGTTTCAATATTTTGCTCACACTGTAGTATTCTTTCGGAGGTAATGCACATATTACTCTAACTGTGACAGAACGCTGCAGATTGCTGATCAGCCATAGGTATAGCTATGGCAACACCGCTTTAGTCACAAACTCATTTTAGTAGCAGACACCGTTCATGCACTTGCACAATACAGGTAAATGTAGCTCATGTACCATCACTGAGTAACCAAAATAAAGCAGTCACGACAACCAAAACAGTTGCACACTCTGACAGCGTCTTACCATTTTACCAACAAATGCACGGAAAGGTTGCAATGCACCTGCATGCATCATGCAAGGAGGTACTAAAGTCATGTGTTCAACAGAAAGTACCTTTCACTCATTTTTTAAATTTACCAATCAGAAGCAAAATGACCTTCATTTGGATTCCCAATTAGTCAAGTGTGACCAGTGACCCCTATATTGGCCTATGCTGAGGTAGAAAAGCAAAACTTCACCACCTGTGTGGGGAAATCATAAATTTATAATCACACTTGTTTTAAAGCTAATTGCAAGTTAAACTGAATTGAAGACTTACATAGGTTCCTATGCTCCTAATTTCTTTAGAAGAGGTCTATCAGCTCAAATATTAGCTTGCTAAAGTTTTGCATTGGACAGCATATTCTATTCCAGGTTACCTACTCAATTTGCAATATATTTCATTATTAAACCGAGACAAATACACATGTGACTCACTTGGGTGTACTCTTGTCTCAGGTCAGAAGGTTGTGGGTTCAAGTTCCCACTCCAGGGACTCGAGCACAAAAATCTAACGTTGGAGATGTTGTCTTTCAAATGAGATGTTAAACTGAGGCTTTGCCTGTTCTCTCAGGTTGGATTAAAAGATTCCATCACACTATTTCAAAGAAGAGCAGGGGAGTTATGCCAGGTGTCCTGGCCAAAATTTACCCCTCAACCAATATCGCAAAGACCGCTTATCTGGTCATTATCACATTATCGTTAGTGGGAGTTTGCTGCATGCATATTGGCTGCCATGCTTGCTATATCACAACAGTGACTACATTTCATAAGTTCTTTACAAGCTGTCAAGTGCTTTGGGTCACAAAAGGTGTTATATAAATGCATGCCATTTCTTTTCTTTATATTATACCTCACTCAGGCTGTGGCCACAACTAACTTGTGGATCTACAATTCCTGAGTTACCACGCAAATCTACTCAAGAAACATAACCAATCCCACAGGTTATCAGCATGTTCATAGTGACAATTCAGACAGATACTGCATGCATAATCTAACTTCTGGTAAAGCCTATCTCTTCTCTTATGATTTAACCTACAGCCCTAGAAATGCAAATGTTTTACAAGTCTAACCTCAGTGGAATATATACTTCATTAAATATTTCAGAAGGAAATACAGAAATATTTGTGTCCTGCAGTTTATTTAAATGTAATGTTTTATTGCTCCAGTGATCATAGAATGGTTACAGCACAGGAGGCCATTTGACCCATCGTATCTGTGCCTGCTCTCTGTAAGAGCTGCTCACCTCGTCCCACTCCCCTGCCTTTTCCCTGTAGCCCTGCTAGTTTTTACTCTTCAAGTGATTGTCCGATTCTCTTTTTGACCAACTCCTGACCACCTCTTAATTCTCCCTTCTCCAAGGAGAACAGCCCCAGCTTCTCCAATCTAACCACGTAGCTGAAGTTCCTCATCCCTGGAACCATTCTTGTGAATCTTCTTTGCAGCCTCTCTAATGCGTTCACATCCCACCTGAAGTATAGTGTCCAGTACTGGGCACAGTACTGCAGTTGAGGCCAAAATAGTGTTTTATACATTACTTATAATGAACGCCATCCAGTTTAGACATTTTTAGTTTAACAGCCCCCTCTACCCCTAGAACTACATAGGATATATGGTACAGAAAGGCTCAATGAGTCCATACCAGCTTTTATGCTCCACTCCAGTTTCCTCCAATCTTTTGTCATCAAAATCCACCATCTTTGCCTTCTCCCTGAAACGCTTGCCTAGCTTCCCCTGAAATGCATCTGTAAAATTCACTTTAACCACTCCCTGTGATAATGAGTGCCCTATCCCATGTGTGCCCCTCCCGCATTCTAAGGAGTGATAATTTTGAATGTTAAGTGTAGATACAGTTGATAACACAGAAATACTTCAGCAAGTTTTGTCATTTTAGCTGCATTCCATTGCTTCCTTACACAGTTGGGTTTTAACATGAGGTTTGTCAGGAAGACACAATAATTTCCATAATGTTATTGGAATTTATTGTAAAATAGAATAATAGTGGGATGTGTCTATTTGTGTATGTGTGAGATTTAATTAGATTAAAGGCAGCTGGTCTGAAGGCTTTGATGTAAACATGGGGGAAGTTTAGAACGCAAGGTATAAAAGGACATTTGTATTTTTAAATAAACCAGACTAGATTGTTTTCAAAGAAGGGGTGAAATGTGTCACCTAGCCAGGTGAAGTTTAGAAACAGTGTGTTTATTTTTCCCAAATATTGCTGGTAAAACTTAGTGCTATGAGAGATTTTTATTATTAGGAAGGTAAAGTCCACAGACATAGTGAAACAAAGGGTATTTGCATTCAAAGGGGAAGATATGTATAAAGGAGTGAAGGCTGTGTGTAAGGGAAGGTAGTCTAAGATTTAACAAGTGTGAAACTCCTTCAGCCTGTATGTACCAAACGGCTGCCTTCAGGAGCTGAGGTTAAGAGAACTCACTTAGAATTTGACTGTCCAGGGTACTTGTTTACTTTGCTAGGTCTTTTAAAAATAGACTGTTACTGTTGCCTTAACGAAAGCGTAACTGGGAGTGAGATTATGTAGGGGATTTAGAAATTATCATAGTGGCAATTTGTAGATCTATGTATGTATTTAAAGTCATGTCTTCTATTAATAAATGTTTAATCTAGTTTTGTAAAAACCTATAAGACTTGGTGGTCTTATTACTATTAAATTTAGGGCACACATCTCAAAATTTATACAAATTGCAAAACAAGTTGTGGCAGTTGTTTCAAGTTTCCCTTGGGATCTGGACAACTCAGCATTTACCATCGGTTGTGCCATAACAAGTTCATGTCACTAGCCGGAAATTCCTTGGGCCTGCTCCCCTTTCACTGGCAGCACTTTGACAGAATCACAGTGCAATCCTCATTCGCACAAGTTTACCCTGCAATTCTGAAGTTTGGAGAACACAGTATGACCTAATACAAAGAGCTTCCCAGCTGTTATGGGCAGTGTAAGCAACTGAAAGGCAAGGAAACTGCAAGCCTCCCCTCACTTGAGGTTGGGAATGTGACCGGATGTGCAACAAACAATTCTCTGAAGACAGAGCCCAGAGTGAGTGGGTGTCTGACTGAAGTCAGGAACAGGCAATAATAAATTGTTAGATTGTTCTGCAGGCAGTAACAAACAAGTTTCATTATTTTCTGCAAACGTTGAGGACCTATGGGTATGGTTGCTGTTGTTAATTTATTTCTTAATTTAAGATGCTAAGTAGCAACACTAAATCCAAGCAAGAGAAAAAACAAACTTTGCAAAAAAAATGCTAGAACAGCAACAGGATTTTAAATGGAGGCCATTTATCTGCTGCCTCTGAATACCACAGGGACAGAAGAAAAAGCAGGTGCTCCACCAAACTCAGGGCAAAGAGCATCTTAATATATTCTTGAAGTAGAATTGAGGACACAGACTTGCTGCTATTGATGTATTTCTTCAGGGCTCGAGAGCACATCCAAAATATAATATATATATTATAGATGAGTCTTATGTCAGTGGTAGGGAAACTACTGGAGAAAATTCTGAAGGAGAGAATCTATCTCTACTTGGAGAGGCAAGGTTTGATCGGGGTAGTCAACATGGCTTTGTCAGAGGGAGGTCATGCCTAACAAATTTGATTGCATTTTTTGAGGTGACCAGGTGTGTAGATGAGGGTAGTGCAGTTGATGTAGTTTATATGGATTTCAGCAAAGCCTTTGACAAGGTCCCACATGGGAGACTTATAAAGAAGACAAATGCACATGACATACAGAGTAATTTGATAAGGTGGTTTCAAAATTGGCTTTGTTGTAGGAGAGAGAAGGTGATGACTGAAGGGTGCTTTAGTGACTGGAAGCCAGTGTCCAGTGGCGTACCACAGGGATCTGTGCTCAGTCCCCTATTATTTGTCATTTATATAAATGACATAGATGACTATGTGGGGATAGGATTAGTAAGTTTGCAGATGACACAAAGATTGGCTGGGTGGTTAACAGTGAGGTTGAGTGTCTTGGGCTACAGGAAGATATAGGCGGGATGGTCAAGTGGGCAGATAAGTGGCAGATGGAATTTAACCCTGAGAAGTGTGAGGTGATATACTTTAGAAGGAGTAATTTGACAAGGAAGTATTCAATGAGCGACATGACACTAGGAAGTTCTGAGGAACAAAAGGACCTTGGCGCGTGTGTCCGTAGATCTCTGAAGGTGGAGTTGCATGTTAGTGGGGTGGTGAAAAAGACATATAGGACACTTGCCTTTATCAATCGAGGCAGAGATTACAAAAGTAGGGAGGTAATGTTGGAGTTGTATAGAATCTTGGTGAGGCCACAGCTGGAGTACTTGTGCAGTTCTGGTCACCACATTATAAGAAGGATGTGATTGCACTGGAGGGGGTGCAGAGGAGATTCACCAGGATGTTGCCTGGGATGAAACGTTTAAGTTATGAAGAGAGGTTGGATAGACTTGGGTTGTTTCCGTTGGAGCAGAGAAGACTGAGGGGTGACCTGATCGAGGTGTACAAGATTATGAGGGGCGTGGACAGGGTGGATAGGGAGCAGCTGTTCCCCTTAGTTGAAGGGTCAGTCACAAGGGGGCGTAAGTTCAAGGTGAGGGGCAGGAGGTTTAGGGGGGATGTGAGGAAAAACTTTTTTACCCAGAGGGTGGTGACGGTCTGGAATGCGCTGCCTGGGAGGGTGGTGGAGGCGGGTTGCCTCACATCCTTTAAAAAGTACCTGGATGAGCACTTGGCACGTCATAACGTTCAAAGCTATGGGCCAAGTGCTGGTAAATGGGATTAGGTAGGTCAGGTGTTTCTCACGTGTCGGTGCAAACTCGATGGGCCGAAGGGCCTCTTCTGCACTGTGATTCTGATTATGTGGTATGCTGCACAGAGAAGAAGGTATGCAACTTTTTTTGTTAACTGAAAGAGATACATTTAAACTGAGGAACGTTTAAAATACCTCTGAGGTGGAACTGTCGACAGGGTATGCTGAGTTTTGGCTAGAGCAGAGTTGGAAGTTAGAGAGAGAAAGTTGAAGGGCATGTTACCAATGAAAAAAAATCAGGCACTGCAGACATTTCCTGTTTAGTGAGTTGCTAGCCTCCTCCTTGTAGCCCTCTGATAACACTGTTGGGATCCTCAGTTTGGGAACTTCTGTTCTAATTGACAATCTGTGAGTTTAAGAGTTCTGCCCTGGCTCATATCAACACTTTCTAGCCGCAGTTCAAGCTGAGCTGAGAGATATGTTACCTAGACATCCCACTCGACCGTCAGCTGTTTACCTCGACACTTCTGTTCCTTTCTTCTACCTCAGTTCCAACTCTTCCCTTTTGCTGACGAAACTAGAGAATATCTCCATTAAGTCGAGGCCCGACATCTTCGAACTTTCTTCAACTTGGACGTCAGAACTTCCATCTCCCACAAGCTTCAACTTATCCAAAGTGATACAAATCATGTCTTCACAAAGTGCAACACTCCCAGCTTCTCAAACTTCCACCAATAACCTGTGTCTCTGTGTGTCTTAATTCCAAACTTCTCATTCTGCTTCCTCATCTTGTCATAGGTTGGTCCCACTCTACCATGTTAGCCACCCCCTCCTGTTTTGTAATCATTCATGCACCCTCTGCTGCCCTCACAACTGACTTGCTCCTCACACTTCATTAGGAGTTGCTCGTTCAGCCAAAACACTCCTGTCCCCTGAATTTCTGGTATCATCCCCGCTTCTCTAACCCAGTTGAACAAAATAGCAAACGACATGTTCAATTCTCCCAGTGTCGTCCATTGTTATGATCCCACCTATGAGAATATGGCCAAGCCAGGTCCTGGTTGATAGACCATAATCATTTAAGGAATATAATGTGCAGAAGAACCAAGGGTAAGGAAATAAGCAGCAGGACTCATAGATTAAATTAAAATGCCAAAAGAATCTTTACTGCAGAAACTTGGACAAAACAAACACAAGCAATAATAACTAAATGGGTGCACTGAACAAATAAGATAATGACTCTAAACAATATGAGCTTCTATCTTAAACTCAATCCAACAGACTTCTCCCAGCTTAACTTTTTTTACTGTGGCTTTCACTCTGATAGGTTTTTAACATACTCATATTCTGTCTCGCAGGCAGTTCCTTTTTCTCTGGGTCTGGCTGCTCACACCTATGGTATATTCCTAAAAATATGATCTCCTGGTCCAAGTATAAGAGTTGCTGAGGGTCACACGTCTTGGCCCACCAGACACATACAGACACTCTGTGGGTGCCTGTTCTGTAGCTGGACTTCTCTCTTTACAGAGCTACTTGGTCCTCCCAGTTCCCTAGAACTCCTCCTTTTCCCCTCTAAACATACAAAGCAGAGTTCCATGATTAAATACAACAGGCTGTATGTCTATAGCCTCCAGGTCAGCTTCTCTTACACTTTTCCTAAAAAAAATCCAAACCTACCAGTTTTCTTTTTAGAGCATAGCTCCTTCAGCAATTTTCTCCATAGCAATCCCGGTTTTTTTTTTGCTTCTAAAAGCCTCTCAGCTGGGTCAAAAGTTCAAACTTGGTTTGTAAACACAGACAGGCCTACTAAACCAAGCAAAATTAAACAAACCACCCCCCCACCAAAATTCTTAAACTGAAACCAAAACTCTACATTCTTAACCCTTAATATAATCCACAATAGAGTCTGTTATAACACCATGTAACACCAATATTCAAGATTCAGATAAAACCACTGATAATTCAACACCCATTTTACAAGCCTTGCAATGCCACGGAGAATAAAAGACACTTAAATTACTCTCAGGAGTTGTGCTTGGCCCCAAGATTCATCCTGTTAGTTTTCATTAACTCAAGAATAAATAAATGCAAGTTCAAGATGAACACTATATTTAATAATTTAGCAGTTGATGGATTCATGACATGACTTTATAAAAAATAAATTTTGCAGATGTTGAAGTGTTTCTAAATGGAACGCAGTTCTGGCAATATCCAATTATTAGAATACTTGCTGCAAGAGTGGTTCAAACACATGAATTCACCTTGCAAAAATTAAATTGGTATCACCTCAGTAAGTAATCAAGCAGCTAGGCAAGACTAGAGTTGACAGGTTTTCCAGTCATTATTCAGCCAATACAACTTGTCTTCAGATTTTATTTTAATCACTTTAGGTATGGCAGTTGGTGATCCATCACGCATGTTGACTCTGTCAAACACCACAGGCACACTGTTTCATCTTTAATTAATTTGCTGGGCCTAATGGTTAAAAAAAAAAATTCTCGGAAGCCAGCATTCCTTTAACAGTTAAAAAAAATACAAGACAGTCACAGCACAGAGATACTGGGATTAATTGGCAAAAAGTACTGAGTAACTCTTGAATCAATTTACTGGTTAATATTAGTCAGGTGTCTGTTTCAAGCATTACTGCCATTTTTAGCAACCCTCTCCCACCCCCATTTCACCCTTAAACAATCTCAGTAGCTCCCCAACCATTGCAGGAAATAAATCTTACAACAATGATAAAGTGGCTATACTCAACAATTTCAATTGATTATTTTTCAGATTACAAAACAAAAGCCTTCAAAAATTTGTTGCCAGGAACATAAATGGAATACAAACTGGCAGACAGAGACTCGCCATTTCTTTCTATTTACCATATTAGGAGAGATGCATATTTAGCAAGGGTAGCAGGTCAATGAACAATGGGAAACGTGCAAGTGCTTGCACAAATACACCTAACACATTATGTTTCAAAAAGGAAATTGGCCAATGCCTACAGACATTGAGTAACATCTTAAAAGCAAACATTTTCAAGTCAGATATCAGTGTGCGTTTATCTCATCTCTGCCTCTTTTAAAATAATGGATCAACAAGCACAAACACCGAAGTGGTCAGGCAGCCCAGCAGAACGGTAAAACACCAATATGCCACAGCAGGTAAGAACAGCATCACCCATGTGCGCGTTGGGGGTGGGGGGGGGCAGATCTTGTTCCTTTAATGTGGAGTTGGGAGGATCATTCCTTCTTTTGTCAGCTCCAGGTTCAACTAAATTACTTACCTTCCTGGCAGACCATCCCTAGGCCTAGTTTCCTGGCACAGCTAGCACCAGTTGCCTAAGACCAAATCAATCTGACTGTGAGGGGGGTGCACAAACAGGCATTGAGCCTCTTATCTGCATATACAAAGGGTCTTGCGCCTGCTTCAGGAGAAACTAAAGGATGCTTTCTTTTATGTCTTTACCCATTATGGTGGGCGGCAGGCACAATTCTGGCCGGAAAGGTACACAAGCTTGCTGGGTCTTTTGATGGCCAAGTAGTGCCTGAAAATCAGGCCTGGCACGGACAACCTCAAACATGTTGTACTCAGACATTCTTTCAAAAAACAAAACTGGCCAGGATCTAGACAGTTAAGAAAGAAGTGAATGAGCTGACTGTGCCGCTGGTTCCCCATAGTTTAACCTACTTCAGAAATGAAAAAACACCACACAGCCATTGTATCAATAAATCTTTCACTCCTTCGTTTTGGTTGTGAGTAGAGAGACATTGAAGCTGGCAGAGGTGCCTTTTGGTTGGGTTTGGTTGACTTAAAGAAAGTCTGCTCAAAATAGTCTGGGCACAATATTCATGAGAAGTGCTGACATCTAAATTCTGAAGCCTCCTACAACTGTAATAATAATGAATGGTATATTTAGTACTTTCCAAAAGATGGTTACAAATAATCCTTAAGCCATCATCAATCAAAATAATTTTGATGCACTTTAAACAGGATTTTAATAAGCGTGGAATTCGCTTTACCCAGCTGATCACGTTATGCTACAATTAGTTTCAAATGAACACCTTAGAGATTTTATGCCTGATAAACACCTCATATTAAAAAAAAACATAACAGGGTTATGAAATCCTGAGTACAGTGAAGTCTGAAAGCAGGTAATTAAAATACATTGCAAGGTTTGGCCCTTAACCACCTCTTCCTCCAGTCCAGTCCTCTAATATCACAGTTCCCTCGCTCATTAAACTGTAATTAAATGTAATTTCACAACTGTATTTTCAAAAGGCAGCAACAACCACACAGTTCAGCATTTGGCAACGTTTAGCTCCAGATGGATAATGAAATACCAATTAAAAAAGAGTTACCATTAATTTTCTGCAGGATACTGTGCATAGTTATTAAACAGTAATTTTTAAGGACAATAAGAAGTTCTGTGTACCATCTCAATTTGTCCCAGTCCCTGGTACATCACGTTGAAAATAAGTACAATGTGTATAAATCAAGATGAATTCGCCATGTGTATATAATGTTGGTTACACAGAGTTGGAAATTGAAAATTTATATGCATGAGGGATTTTTACTCCAGTGGGTTTCTCTGTATCTGATCAGTACACAATAGCATATGAGTACTGAGAATTTTAGTTTGCTGACAACTTGTATTTATACAGCACCTCAATGTAGTAAAACGTCCCAAGGCACTGGAGTAGAGCTTGAAGCTATGACTTTCTGACTCAGAGGAGAGAGAGCCATTGAGGAGCCACAATTAACATCTTAAGCATAAAGACAGACGTGCAGCTACGAGCTTGTTCGAAAATAGTGATTCACAATTAAGCCTTTCCAAACGAGGAGCATAGCATGACCAGTTAGCAAACAGCTCACCCGGTCCAAATGTGGCCATCAACCTAAGGAAGTTCACAGCACATAATAAGCTTCTGTTGAAAAGCTTAAAAGAAGTCAGTACTTGCTAATTTGAGAGTCTGCAATCCTCACCATGCAGCTGAGACACAGAATAATTTTTATTCAAATCTGGTCATTTTAATGCATTAATTCTGAACACAGAGGTTTAATAAGTGCTGCACAAAACATACAAAGAAATAGGAGAGCTAACTTCCAACTCTAGCAATGAATTGCCTCGGGTGGAAGAGTGCATGGAAATGCTGTAAAAGAGGGAGCACAAACAGCAAAAGTATTCCATAACATATCTCCTTAACACATTGCTACAATGCCGGCTTGCAGACTAGACATGCAAGCAATGGATGATAAAAGTGCAAATCAAAGCTCAGCCCACAGCACAAGATACTGCAGCATTTTGAGATGCTCCTTTTGATAAATGATTATGAGTTCTGCCTCTTGCCCCAATTTCAAGCTGTTGTTCCAAGATATAAGACTTACGTTTTTGCTGTGACATCCACGTACTGTCCTGGGCGAAAATGAGCAGCATACAATGGAGTGCCTTGAATAAATTGAAATACAAATTAAAGCCATCCAATTGTTGCAAACTATTCAAACATTAAAGTTTGGATTACTTAAAGGGATAAACCCCAAAGGCTGTGTGGATCTTTAGAATTATTTAGTGCACCATCGTATTTACATTCAAATGTTTCCGTCCCTAATTTTCACAATCCAATACCTTGGCCAGGTAGTCACAGCTTATTAAATCAGAGAAATTGGAGCCAACTGTAGACACTGAACTACCACATCGACTGAGACCAGCTCGCTCTGTACAGACTGCAATCAAGTCCGACAGCTAAAAGGCTAATATTCCTGTGCCCAGCAGCACAACGCCAATGTATATAAGGTGTTAAGCACCAGAAAATTAACTCTGACATCTTTTAACTCCAGCAGGGGTGCTAGTACTTCATTGTTCAAGCTCTATTTTTTTTTAAAAAGGCGGATAAGCTCACTAGACTTACAATCAGGGTATGATAAAAGTGCCACACAGGACATGATGCTGCAGCATCGAGAGATGCACTTTTTTGATGAATGATTACGAGTTCTACCTCTTGATCCAATTTCAAGCAGTGTCCTAGGATGGAGGACTCGCGTTTTTGTCAGCTGCTAATGCAGTGTATACCTGAACAATAGAGACTAAGAGGGCCCCATGCTTGATTGCAGTGTGTGCTGAGTTAATAAAAATAAGTAGGAGCATGTAAATTGTATACCGACAATGACACTATCCCTATCGCTTTCCACCTGGTGCCCAAACAGTCTCCAAGGAAACTTTAAGTAAAAGATTCCAGGCCAACAGCTTCACATAGGAGGTTTCTAGCAACAACCTGAAGGATCATAACCTGCTGTATAACTGCACGATTGTAGTCTGTTTTGGCCTGCACCGACAATCCATCGCCCTCCTCAGATCAGAGGTGACTGAGGCACTGGCCCAGTTAGTTTAAATAAACCGCACACAGAAATTCAACAGAGTTGAACGACATCCAGGTTGGGCAAATTTCAAACATACACCATTGAATTTATTTGAACAGAAGGGTGCAGATTTTCTCTTAGGAAAAAAAGGCTGAGGGGTGACCTAATGCAGATAGTTAAAATTATGAGAGGTTTTGATAGAGTGCATACAGAGGGAATGCCCCTACTCGTGGGGAAGGGCAAAACTAGAGGCCATTAACACAAGACAGTCACCAAGAAATCCAATAGGGAATTCAGAAGAAACTTCTTTACCTAAAGAGTGATGAGAATGTGGAACTTGCTACTACAGGGAGTGGATGAAGCAAATAGAATAGAAAAGCATATTACTGAGAAGGGAATAGAAGCTACAGTAATAGATTTACATGAGGAAAGATGGGAGGAGGCTTAAATGGGGCATAAACACCAGCATGGGCTGGCTGGGCTAAATGCCTGTTTCTGTGACATATATCCTATGTAATTCTGAGAGTTGGTGGGAAAGAAGGAATGTATTTGACCACAAAATCCAAGAAAGTCCCTGGTTCTGTGCAGAGCTCACCCATTAAGGGCACCACAACTGCATACAGAGATCGGAGGGGGAAACTTTCAGGGATCCCCTCTCCCAAGTGCTATCTAGTAACTCCTGCTGAAAGCACATGTGCAAACATTGAGTAGGCACAGGATGGACTTGATTTTTAATCAAAACAGTTCTAGAACGGAATTTAGAGAGAAGTATGCTTATGTTTCTATTGCATCTTCATTTTCAGTTACCATTGCAATTAATTGTAAATCACTTTTTTAAAAAATTACACTTTGCTTCAGAACTGATTTTACCAATAGCTAGAAATTATACCCAAAAAAGCAACTTTAATAGCTTAATAGTACCAATCAAAACCTAAATGACTCAATTTTGTGATTATTTATTTAAAAGGTGCAATTGTTATGATTTGGCTATTTTTAATGGATGATGAATTATGCTATACAAAAATCTAATCAGTAATTATGTTGATTCTACTAATACGGCTGGAATGTTTAAAAGTTGCTTATACCAGAGAGGCAGCAAATGCTTTAATGTACATGCCACCTGATGAGAATGAATAATAGACTTAGAAAATCGTTAGACCTGGATTGATCAACATACAGTTTTCTCCCTTTCAGTAACACTAAACAGATTTTTTAAAATCCCAATGAGCAATCTCTTGCAATCCTGGAACTCACTTCCCAACAGTACTGTGGGTGTATCTACACGTCAAGAGAACAAGAAATTGTAATATTTTTCTTCTGGTAATAACCTTGGCATTTTTAATGCACTGGAAGTCAGGCTATTGGGGTTGTAGATATGGTAATTGGATTAAGAGCTAGGGTCTAAAGCCAAAAAAGTATGAAGTGTTTTTGGTATGTTAATAAACCAAGAGGAACTTCAATCAGAGTTTTACATAAAGCAATAACAGGAACAGTTTTGAATTGAGTTGTTTTAGTTCAAAGGGGTTACATGCAGGTTGCAAAAAGGCGTAATTGAAATAAGATAAAGATAATGTAAGTTTGTTTTAACAAGTCAAAGAGCAAAAGTATAGAATGATTTAATCAATTCTGGGAAGGAAGCATTTCTAAAGAGGCTGGTTGAGATAAGAGATCAAAGGGAAGGAATGCATTTAAGGAAATACTGAAGCCTATGTGAGGGGGAAGCTGCTTAGATCTCCCAGAAAACAGCAGGGTAGCTGGTCAGAAGTCCCAGAAGACAGTGCGAACAAGGCCAGACTAAAAGAACCAGCTACAAAACAAAAACAGAATTACCTGGAAAAACTCAGCAGGTCTGGCAGCATCGGTGGAGAAGAAAAGAGTTGACGTTTCGAGTCCTCATGACCCTTCGACAGAACTTGCGTTCGAGTCCAAGAAAGAGTTGAAATATAAGCTGGTTTAAGGTGTGTGTGTGGGGGGCGGAGAGATAGAGAGACAAAGAGGTGGAGGGGGGGTGGGGGTGTGTGGTTGTAGGGACAAACAAGCAGTGAAGAACCAGCTGTTGTCAGCCTCAGTGGACACCCCAAGGAAAAAACACTGTGTGGGGTATAATTAATTTTAGATTACTAAAAATCTAGTATAGATTCTAAAATCTATAAGGATAGTTGCTGAACAGAAAAGGGGAAGATTAGCTCTGTGGGTACTTATGATTTGTGCAACTGTTTTAAAGTACTGTTTACTGTGTGAAGTCATTTGTGTTTTAAGTGTAATTGTGTTTTGTTTGTTTCTCTTTAGTCTTTTAATACGTTTACTATAAAATCATCACAAGTAGTTGGGGACATCATTTCCTGATTCAGAACCTCTCCTCATACTATACAAATTGCAAAGACTGTTTTGACAGCTGTTTCCAGTTTCCCTCTGGGATTTGAGCAGCTTGGCATTTACCATCTGCTGTGCCATAATACCACACCACGTGGACTGCAGCAGTTCAAGAAGGTGGCTCATCACCACCTTCTCAAGGACAATGAGGGATAGGCAATAAACAATGCCTTAACCAGCAACACCCACATCCCGGAGGGAATAAAAAAACCTCCGTTTAATGCCGATCGGTTCACATCGCTTGTCAGTCTTTGCACATTACAAAACAAATACACAAGAAAAGTTCTGTTTGAAACATTACCTGGTTTAATAATAGCATTTTCAGACACTCTGAAAATTGTTATTTTCTGTTTTGGGGGTATCCCTGCTAGCCTGTACTTTTCCATAACAGACTCTGGTTTCTGCAAAGAAAAATAAAATAAATCCACAATGCAGCAACAGCCTATATTCATATAGCAGCTTTAAAGAATACAATGACCCAAGGTGTATCAGGAGGGTCAAACAAAATTTGATACTGTGCCACATAAGGCAAATGACCAAATGCTTGCTCCAAGTGGTGGGTTTTACAAAGTGTCTTAAAGGAGGAAAGCGAGGAAGAGAGTTGGAGATGTTTAGGGAGGGAATTCCAGCTCAAGGTAACCAAATGCATGGCCACCAATGGTGGGGCAATTAAAACTGGCAATGTGCAAGAGGCCAGAATTAGAGAAGTTCAGAGAACTCGGGAGGGTTGTGCGGCTGAAGGAGATGGAGATAGAGAGGGGTGAGGACATGGAGTAAATGAAAACAAGCTGAGCCTTAAATTTAAGGTGCCGCTTAACAGAACAAATGTGGTCCAGTGAACACAATGTGATGGGTCCATAGAACTGGATGCAAGTTCAGATATGGGCAGCAGAATTTTGGATGAGTTTATAGTTTACAGAGGGTAGAAGATGGGAGAGCAGTCAGGGGTGTGTTGGAATAGCCAAGTTTAGAAATAAAAGCATCAATATGGACGATAAGCTGATGCTTGGTGGAGGGCTGGGGGTAAGTGGGGCAGGGTGGAAATCAGCCCATGTTATGAAGTGGAAATAGGTTGCCTTAGCAATGGTGTGGCTATCTCGTCAGAAGCTCATCGTGGGGTCAAATATGACACTACATGAAGCAAACATTGCATTGTATATAGGGCATTTCTTGTTTGCACTTAGCCAGTTCACTGGCTGACTGCAAGTTCACATGAAACTTTGGCTATTATGAAATCTTTCAATGTTGTTCTGCACACTAATAAACCTAAGATTTACATGAAATTGCATCATTCCAGGTAATCTTTTTCAGAGAAAAAAAAACTGTAGTATAGCAGGAACTTGTGTTAATTCAATCAGCATGTTTTTATTATGCTCAAACCAGACTATAGCCCTGAATTAGTGAACAAGCACCAACTCAAGTCAACAAAGAAACGTGGTTTACTAGCATTGAATTATATTGAATGCAGAGAAGGAATAAGAATTACAATATTCTCTTATTTCAGACTTTTAACATCTGCAATATTTTGCTTAGTGTTATAGTATTCCTTTCTGCACTTGAAGAATGCACTCATGAATAATGACTGCTTAGGTGAGGGGACTGCTAGCAACCATGAAATTATATCAAGCTGTGATGAAAGCACTTTGCACCCTGTGTTAAATAGGAATATTTTCTAGAATTTAAATAGAGGCCGTCTTTCCTTACTAAACATCAAAATGGCAAAAGGGGTCTAACTGACTGATCTGCTAATTACTCAGTTAAGGAAGCTTTGTTGAGAAGTTCAAAACGTGCATTGTTTAAGGATTTGACATGCGACAGACACAGATGGTGCCTGACAAGTTCCTTATTAGTATGCCACACACTAATCGTCATATAACATCTCTGATTTTGAATGAATGATAGAAATTGTAGCATTCCATAAACGGATCCAAAATTCTGCTGCCCGTATCCTAACTTGCACCCACTCCTGTGGGAACATTTTCTGTAATCTTTAGTTTAATCCAAATAACAATTGAGCTGTGTGTGCAAGGGAGCCTTTTCCACAAACAAACTTTGCATCCACAAATAACTTTCAGCCCCAAAATCTTTCAGATTACTGGGCTATAAGAAACATGTTCTGAGGAAGATGCTTTTAATACTTTGAAATTTGATTCTAAATTATTTAACTTTTATTTTAAATCATAACTTGCTCTGCCATACTATTGCAAGGCATTAACTATGTCAAATTACATAAATAAATGAATTTGTGTTAATACAAGTGTAAAATCTAACAGTGTGGTATCTATTATCTTTCAGAGCAGACACCAGAATGTGGTGAGCAATGCACATGATCTCTGCTTGCAAAATACCATAGTTAAGGGGCATTTATTAGACTTATGACATGTTGCATTGGTCTTACATTGAAGGATTCACAGGAGATTTAGTCTGCTTATGAAAACTATCCTTTTGCTAAAAAATTTTAAAAATCAGAAGAAAGCTTTGAGTAGTATCAGCAGCAAGAATCTCCACTTTTAAAAGTGGAAGGAGTAATGTGAAAGGAAAATAAGCAGATATAATTATTAGCTGTGCTCCTCCATGCATTCTTGACTTGCCCATTGAACCGCTGAGGGTTTCAGTGGAAGCAGGGATGATGGGAATCCCCATGATTACTGCCATACCTGTAGCTGCATAATGAGTAGTGCTGTTGAAAACATTCCCCTTGTCAGCTTTATAATTTCAAAGAATTGTTTTGCACTTCAAACTAAAAAAAAATCCATCTATATAGTGCCTTCCACAACCTTAAAATGTCCCAAAACACTTTACAATCAATGAAGTACTTTTGAAGTGTGGGTTGGAATGTAGGAAACACAGCAGCAAGCTCCGACAAACAACACTATGATAATGACCAGATAACGTTTCAGTGATATTGACTGAGGAATAAATATTGGCCAGGGCATTGGGGATAGCTCCCTGCATTTCTTCAAAATAGTGCCGTAGATCTTTTCTGCCCAGCCAAGAGGGAAGCTGGGGCCTTGGTTAAACATCACTTCTGAACAGTAGCACCTCCAACATTGCAGCACACCCTCAGTACTGCACTAAAATGTTAACCAAGATTTTTGTGCTCAAGTCCCTGGATTTGAATCCACAACTTTCTGACTTAGAGATAAGATGAGATATATGCAGTGTATTGCTTTTCTTAATTCTTCAATTGTAAAATCCAGGTTTTTTTTTTAATCACACAATCAAGAATTGTTTGGCATTTCTGTATTTGTTTAGAAAGAAATAAAGTGCACTGTAACAAAAGACTGATGAGCATCTCTTGAATGACCTTAAGGGTCCTTGTGAAGCACAGCTTGGGGCGTTCAAAAAGCACATGGCCTTTTCGCATGAGTTTATACAGAAGTCAACATGTGCAAAATATAGCTTCCATGTTGTTCATTGCCAAATGAAAAATAATGCACAATAAAACATTAAAAACTTGTGATGGATTTAAACATTTAAATCTGAAGTTGTCCAGAATCATTACGGCGGGGACGGGGGGGCGGTGGGGGGGGGTGGGAGATTCAAGAAAAATGCTCGATGCCAAAACACGTGGATGAACTGGGACTCCTTAAGAGTTGGCCTTTTCTTCTGGGACAACTGTTTGATGGCGATCTTCACTTAATATCAGCCAGGTGTGATGGATATGGGCCAAGCCACATTGACAAAAAGAAAATACAGATAAACAGTCCCATGAGCGTACAGAACTTGAATACTGCTGAAATGAGAGACATGTTGTTGAAGCTTTTCATCTTGCACTCATCAGGATAGACACAAGAATGCCAAATTTCAAACAATCACAACAATTTATAACACATGAGCAAAGGCTGTTGATTGGTTGGAAAGTTGACTCTGATTGGCTGAAGCATTGCCATAGAGAAAACAGAGAAAGAACAGCTACTCTAGTGACCAATTTAAGATAAACGAGTTCGTAACATGGCTCATTTACGATTGCTAGACGTGACATACATTCATACACGGGGACCAGTTCTCTCCTGGTTCCCCAAAGCCTGTCCGCCATCTACAAGGCACAAGTCAGGAGTGTGATGGAATACTCCCCACTTGCCTGGATGTGTACCACTCCAACAACTCTCAAAAAGCTTGACACCATCCAGGGCAAAGCAGATTGGCTTCTCATCCACAAACATTCACACCCTCCACCACCGACGCACAGTAGCAGCAGTGCATACCATCTGCAAGATGCACTGCAGGAACTCAACAAGGCTCCTTATACAGCACCTCCCAAAACAACAACCGCTACCATCTAGGAGGACAAGAGCAGCAGATACATGGGAATACCATTTGGAAATTCTCCTCCAAGCCATTCACTATCTTGACTTGGAAATATATCACCATTCCTTCACTGCCGCTGGGTCAAAATCCTGGAACTCCCTCCCTAACAGCGCTGTGGGTGTACCTACACCACATGGACTATGGCAGTTCAAGAAGGCAGCTCACCACCACCTTCTCAAGGGCAAATAAGTATGGGCAATAAATACTGGCCCAGCCAGTGAGGCCCACATCCCATGAATGATCAAAAAAAAATTCAAGCCTTGCACCTTTTTTAAATTACACATGCGCCTGGGGAACCTATAGTTTCCTGTTGATTTCTCCATGGCTACACTTCAGCTAGTTGAGTGGCGAACCAATCAGTTCCCTTTTCTCCTGTAGTATAAATTGTTGAGATTATTTGAAATTTGGCAGTTTGTCCTGACGAGTGAAAGGCGAAAAGCTTTGGCAACATGTCTCTCTTTGCATTAATATTCAAAATACTTGAATACTGCCGAAAAGGGAGACACGCTGTTGGAAGCTTTTCATCATGAGGGTGGACACACTCATATCCTAGCCTAGATTGATTAAAGAAGCAGACAGTAGGTGGTTTTGAATAATGGGAGAGGGAATAAACTTATTCATTAGTTTAGCCTTTTTACATCCCTGACAAGCTTACCTAGAGAAGACTGGGTGAATTTAAGAACAAGGTTGCATTGCTAGATGCGGCAGGACACAGCTGTGCATTTGAATGGGATATAAACCAAACGCCTTAAGTAAATTGGTCTGAAGACCCAGAGCCGATGATCTGTAGCTACCTGCTTGGCAGACAAACTGCTCGTTGTTGAGTGGACGTATTTTGACTATATTGCTGTTTTAGGTCAACAGTTCTGTTCTGTGCTTACCGCCTGAAGTGAGCTTTATGCATGTGGAGAAACTTGGTGCAAAATAAACAATTGATTCTTTGGATTAATTTCTTCATTTGTGTGGTTAATTGTACTTAAGCCTAAAACATCACTCCTGGGTTAGTGAAACTCAATTTGGACTGCCAGAGATAGCAGTCAGCTCTGGGTGTTAACACACAGCAGATTATTCAGTGACAGAATATATTGTGGGAGTCTAGTGTCAAGTAAGTAATTGCTCTACTCTGAACTCAGTTATGACAGAAGAGGCCCAGGAGGGCAGTGGAGATGCTTTAGAGATGTCCTCAAAGCATCTCTGAAGAGGTCAAACGTACCCACTGACTCATGGGAGACCCTGGCTTGTGACTGACCAAAATGGAGAAAGTTTAGTCAGGAAGGCACCAAACACACAGACAGACTTTGCTGGGAACATGCAGAGGTGAAGTAGAGGCCTTGGATGCAGCGCACAAACCTCCAAACAACCCATTTACCCAACCTTTCATGCACCACCTGCCCGACACATGACAGATCGCGCATTGGACTTATCAGCCATCTCAGAACCCATCAAATCAGATTGAAAGCAAATCACTCCTGATGCAGAGGGACTGCCTAAGAAGAAAAGAGGATATGGTGGGAGGCAAGGAAGTTCTGCTGTTGAGAAGTTGGAACCCTCTGCATCAAACAAGGAGCACAACCATGAGATAACTAAATCAATGGAAGCATCTTCAAGTTTTCACCTGAAAATATTTTGCCTTTAACATCAGTAAGGGAGTAAATCTGTATTCTGAGTTGCACTTTAAAAATTCCTTATTAGCAATTCCTCTGGCTTAATGTACTGTACCATAAAATCTCCTCATGATTAGTTTTTGCATTAATCTCTAACCATAGGTATCCAAATTGATCTGCACTTCAAGGTTGATTGCTTCTAATGACTATATTTTGCACGTCAGTCTCATGGTTGCTTGAGCAGACAGAATTTTTCAAATGCAATAAAAGGAAAATGTTCATACTATGATGATTCTGCTAAAGTAGTCTCTGCCCCATTCTTGAGAACACACATTTCTGTGACTGCTGTCCCCTCTTCATACAAAGACCTTACTGCAAAATCAAATTAAAAAAAACAGGCACAGAACATGAATAAATCACTGCTAAACAGAAACATCAACATTAAAAATATTATATTGATGAGGACTATCAATTCATGATATCCTGTTCAAGACAGATTATGGACTTTTTCCATTAATTTGGCCAATCCAGATGCCATTTTCAATTAATTACTGATCACTTGGAAGCTAACAGCTCACATTGAACTGGGAATTATACAAATTTTCTCAAGCTATTTTTAAAAATACCTAATTTTAATAATTACTAAAACTTTTTCAAAGTGATAATCGACAGCAGCTATAGTGTATGAGAAATACTTGTGTATCACTGTAATAGATTGAAATACACGCCAATAAGCCAACACTTTCAACTTTGTGGATACAGCAGGGTTTTCAACCTAAAGAAATATCAAGCTAAAGCTGCAGCAATTTTTCAATATTTCTTAACAGCAGATCTTTCACACAGAGAAATCCACAGCTCAATATGCTGGCAAAAATGAGTCCAACTTTGCATGAACCAGTGTCTGGTGTTTACACATGCACAATATGGCTTTACTAAAACATACCTCACTCTGCCCATTTATTATTTGAGATATTTTCAGGCATTCAAGGATGTTGACTACAACAATTTCCTCCCTCCAAATAAAGAGGGACAGACAAATTTGGAAATACTTGGGTTTTATTGTGATAACTTACAAGGGGAGATTTTTCTAGGTCTGTGCCCTGGCGCTGCTCATTGGAGTTTAGAAGAATGAGAGGTAATCTTCTTGAACCATTAAGATCCTAAGGGGGTTTGAAAGAGTAGATGCTGATACACCCGCCATGGGGGAATCTAGAACTAGGGGTCACAGTTTCAAAATAAGGGATCGCCCATTTACGACAAAGCTGAGGAATTTCTTCTCTCAGAGGGCTGTTAATCTTTGGAAATCCCTTCCCCAGAGAGCAGTGGGGGCTGGGTCATTGAATATACTCAAGGCTGAGTTAGACAGATTTGTGATTGACCAGGGAGTCGAGGGTTTTTCGGGTTTGAGGGAGGGGGTGTGGGGGGCGGGTAGGTGGGAAAGTGGAGTTTAGGGCACAATCAGATCAGCCATGATCTTATCAAATTGTGGAGCAGGCTCAAGGGGCCAAATAGCCTACTCCTCCTTCTGTTTCTCATATTCTTATGCATTGGCTCACCCAGACACAGCACATAGAGAATCTGCAAAGGAATCTGCTCAACACCTCCCGATTTAAATTAATGGATGGAAAACCAGACAAGCTCCTTTACAGATGTACAATTTTCTAAATTCCCTATGCCGTCACCCAGACCCAACAAAATCTCCGCTATGACCTCAGACGCTCCTTAAAAAAATGACCAATCGCAGAATGGTAACAGAACATGCAGCAAGGCTTCATCTGATTCCATCGCAAATCCACTTTCCCACCTACCCAGTTTTTGGATTAAACATTTCTTAATTGCAGCTATCACATCAATTTATAGCAAACACTAAGACATGGTTCCAAACATAGGCTTCATTCACTGAAGAGTTAGCCAGGAAATCCAATCATCTAAAGCAGCCCAACCACTTCAGTCTCTCTATCCCACATCTCAACGTGGTCGAGCCCCACATCAGTTGATGGTTGTAGGGGTCAGTTAGCTCAACCGGTTAGAAGGTTAGAGTATGCTGCAAAATGATGCCAACAGTGTGGATTCAATCCCTGTACCAGCTGTGGTACTTCATGGAGGGCTGCCTTCCTGCCTTGCCCATGCTTAATGTGGAGTGGTGCCCCCCCAAGCCAGATATAACCATTTGTCTCTAACGAAAAGAGATGAACATGGTCCTTCATGGACTGCGACTAGCTATTAAATAGTAACTTCCAAATACCAATAATCTGAGTGTGCCTCCTACATTTCTCTGCAAAAATCTAAATGCAGTATGTACTTCTATTCTGCAAGATTTATCCATGATCCCCTTCTCAGTGACATTCTCCATAGAGAATTACAAGCCATCTTTACTCTGCTGACACAGTTTGCTCTCTCTACCATCTTAACTCCATGACTACTTCTGCATTGTCAAGACGGCTCGACTGACACCAAGGAACAGGACGTCAGAATTACCTCTGACTGAAAATGACAAACATTAACACACACTTGTTAACACCTCCCCTTCCACCAGCCAACTGTTAACCCCCTCCCACCACCACCACAAACCACACTCCCTTGCCACTAACCTCATTCCCTGTCTCAGATATTTGCTCAAACTGAACCAGAGCATGAAGAAAGGTCATCAACCTGAAACATTAATGCTGTTTCCCCCACACCCCCAACTCCTCTCTCTCTCTCGCCACAGCTGCCAAGCCTGAGTATTTCCAGCATTTTCTTATTTCAAACCATGTGAAACCTTTTAGACCTAAAGCCAAGCTTCAAACATCAAAACATATATATTAACAAAAGCCCACAACATCGCCTATCTCTCAGCCCCACAGCCGCTGAAACTCTTACCTGTGATTTTATCACCCTTAATTTCTCCAATTACTGCCCTATGATTTCTAAACAACTAAATTAGTCAAAACATGCTGCCCTACACCCACTCGGCCAACACTCTTGCCCTTACTTAGTTACACTGAATTTAAAATCCTCATCCATGATTTGGAATCCGACAGCCCTCTGCAAACTTGCATCTCCTTCAGCTGCCTAACTCCTTTTTATGAACCACCCCTTCCTTCAGTCACTTCAACCGTATTCTTTGGAAATCTCTTATTAATCTCCACATTCCTATCAACTTAGAAAAATCCACTCAAAACCGATCTATTTTGTCAAGCCTTCAGTCATCCTCAACTCTTACATACAAACTCACTGTGCATTCCTTAGGTAAAAGCAAAATACTGCGGATGCTGGAAATCTGAAGCAAAAACAGAAAATGCTGGAAAAACTCAGCAGGTCTGGCAGCTTATGAATTAACGTTTTGAGTCCGTATGACTCTTCTTCAGAGTCCATTCCTTTTTGGGTTTGATCTACATTTCCCATCCCCACCACCCCCTTCCCCACTAGTATCTCTGGACACTTTCTGCATTAATAAATAAATCGGTAAATGCAAGCAGTCACTTGCAACAGGACGTTTTATGTTTAAAAAGGCAGTAATTATATAAAGCAACTTCCAAACATGCACTTCCAAGGGAAATGTTTAGCATTAGGCTCAGCCTGCACCTTGGGTGAATTTTTAAAAAAAGACACCTTTAGCCTAAAGAACCCTCTTACAAGACCCAGCATTTCAGGCCTCCCTGTCCTTTCCCACAGCGTGTCTTCTCTTCCCTTAAAATGTACTGCAGTGAGCTCCTTCTTTAGACTCTGATGGCAAAGCTGGCTTCTGTAGATGCCACCACTAATCAGCTTAGCTTTTCAGATGACTGTAATAATTGCTCATAATTACTGGAATTTCTGGATCAGAACTGAAATTAGGAGCATCAATGTCAAGTGGTAGGCATATTACAACTTCACAATTTCAAGGGTTGCAGTTCTTGCGTGTTTAGCATTTAAGTTTGGATTCTTTGTATAAATAAAGAACTGTGGTTTATTTTGTTTGCTGCACTGTTTGCATCCATCCTATCCACAAAACATTTCGCGTGTCAAACCCGAAGCACACAAATTATTTCACAGAAAACAAAAAGCATGAAACTGTTTTTTTTTGACAAAAGCTCTGCACACAGCTTGCATTAGAATCATAGAACGATCCAGTGTAAAAGGAGGCCTTTCGGCCTGTTGAGGCTGTGCCGACTCTTTGGTTGAGTTACCCAGTTAGCCCTGCTCCCTCTTATTCCCCCATATTCGTGTAAATGCTTTTCTTTCAAGCATTTAACCAATTTTCTTTTGAAAGATCACAACATTCTAGATGACAAAAAAAAACTGGACATGTAAAAAACTGCTTTCCCACGTCACCTCTAATTCTTTTGCCAATCACCTTAAAACAGTGTCTCTGCTTACCTATCCTTTTGCTACTGACTCTACCTGAACTCTTCAGGATTTTGAACACCTCTATCAAGTCTCCTTTACAGCTCTGCTCTCAGGAGAACAATTCTAGCTTCTCCAGTCTCTCCACGTAACTGAAGTCCCTCATCTCTGGTACAATGCTTGTAAATCTCTTCTGGACTCTAAGGTTTTGGCATCTGCCTTAAAATGGCAGCCTTAGACTCTACTCAAGAATACCATCCTCAGAACACAAGCTGGAGCCAAAAGAAACAATTTCTTGGTTTACAAAAGGTCGGGTGAGCTGCCTTTTTTTGGCTCACTGCCGCATAGGGAAAATAAACTGAAGGTATTTAAACCAGAGGAAAATCCAGAGTTTGGAATAGTCGGAGAAATAGAGTAGCCTAACATCCAACCATGAATGTTCTTCTCAGTCTACCCTAGCATATTCACAAATATTTTGTTAACGAATCAAATAATAAAGCAAATGCATAAACACTTCCTTACATTAAACGGCGATGTATTCTTTCCACCCACTACCAATGCAGGCTTCCTGCCGTCATACTGCTCTTTAGAAGTATAGGATACAACATGACAATCTTGCACCTGGGAGAAAAACACATCAATATATCTTTTTAATTGAAGTAGTAACTAGGTTTATTTATCAGCACCAATTCACTACAGTGAGAAAATCACATGTAAGCTAATATGTGCACTATGCTTTGAGTGTCCTTCTCAGGAGCAAAATTAAGGATGGACAATAAATGCTGGCCCAGCTAGCGATGCCCACACCCCATGAACGTACTAAAAAGAAAAGGCTTTTCCTATTATTTTAATCATATTGCAACTTCAGTGGTTTATCCTTTTTTTTTAAAGTCGTCACTTTTGGGGAAAAAAAATTAATGAGCATGTACCATTTTCATAAAACAAAAAGATGTGAAAAAGACTCAACAGGTTAGTTACAGATTCTGTCCTTAAAACTTCAACTGAAACTCGAAAAAAAAGAGCATTTTGTATTATAAAGTCTGCGCAAACTATTTAAAAACAAAAATTCCCCAACTCATCCAAGTAGTACATTTGCGTAAATGTCTGGATTTTTAATGATTTTAAAGACAAAAAGTCTGTACATTGAACAGTATCACTCTGTATCCATCGTTATTTAAATTATACTACCCTGTGTAATACAGGCTCTATTCTCTTCTTCTAAATTCACAAAAGCTAAATTGACCTGGCGATTAACAGTGCCCTTTAGTTTCAAGCCATACTTTTACCTGAAGTAACGTGACTGCATGTTTGTCACCCGCTTTGGTCCACAAAGGCATCATCCCCAACTTCACTGCAACCAGTCCGACCCTACGGGTGCCTGTGAAAGGGAGAAAGATAAGAGATGATTTGCTTTTAACCAAGGAAGTCTCTTAGTCACAATTTCTCTACTTTACTGAACCACACCAGGTAACTAATTGGGCAATTTTTTTTTTTAACGTAAAGATAAAATTAAAGCATTATCACGATCTGAAATACCCTGCCTCCTTACATGATTAGCATAGAAGAACCATTTTACAAAATCATGTACCTTGACCACCAAAAACACATCAGACATTCGGACACGTTTCCCTTAGCCTTCCATCTGCAATATTAATTGACGGGACTATGCGTCTACATTCCCAATATTACATTCTCCAAAGTCAATGCTCCCCATTAGGAGCTCAATCCCTTAAAATTCTCTTTTAGATGCCCTCTAAAAACCATAAAATGATAGGTTTCTCATTTGCCCGTCACTAAATATTCAGACATTAATATGTCAGGTAATACATTAATTAACGAAAACTCAAGACTATTTCAAATATTTTCAGGCAGAATTCAAAATAATATATCTCAGCCTTCACTTTACCCAACTATCCAGAAATACTGGCAACTTTACCAAAAACAATACTTGCCAATTTTAACGTTCATGCTGCTCTCATTCACTTTAATTTCTCACTCTCCCCGGCCTCTCTGTGGCTCTTCTGCCACTCCTTCACATTAGTTTCTCTTTCTTCTCATTTTCTCTTTGGTCAAATCCTCTTTCATTTGCTTCTATTTCTACTATAATCTCCAAAACATTTCCCCCCTTAATTCTTACATTGACCATACTGACACATAGAGGGATTGTGGTAGTGGGGAGAGAAGTCAGCAGAGGTAAAGATATATCAGGAGTCGGGTAGGCAGCAGCTACGGATTGCTAGGCAAAACGCTCAACACGTCCCATTGAACAGGCTATGTGCTGCTGGATTGACAAGCCACAGGTTTTCCTTATGTAGAATAGTATATGGTATACGCATCCACTCTGTGTTCTATTTACATAATAAAATATACTTCTATTTTGTGTTGAGGATCCATTTCTCCCACATGAACTACAATGGGCAGAGAGCAGCTTATAATTTCCTGAAAGAACCACTAAGACCATAAGAAATAGGGGTAGGAGTAAGTCATATGGCCCCTCGAGTTTGCTCCACTATTCAGTAAGATCATGGCTGACCTGATCGAGGACCTGTCTCCACTTTCTTGCCTGTTCCCCTAACCCGACTCCGCTAAAGCGCACAAATCTGTCTCGACCTTGAATATATTCAATGACTCAGTTTCCACAACTCTCTGGGGTTGAGAATTCCAAAGATTCATGACACTCTGAGTGAAGAAATTCCTTCTCATTTCCACCTTCAACACAATACCTCCATTGAAGATAATATAAAATATTTTGTACATTTGGTTAGATGTTGCACAATTCTATTATCGAATAGGCTAACAGCTACTCTGCATTTCTATGGCCTCTTCAGTTTTGTTTGCTTACGCATCTTTATGACCTTATCCATGTAATGCTTTAACAGCACTTTGTAAGGCTTCATTAATACTGTGTGCGTCTGAGTGCTGTAATAGCATTGAGCTTACCAAATACAATAATAATGCCACAACACTGTGGCAGGGAAGAGTGTGATGATATAGTATAACAATCACTAACAAAACAATGCATGTATAATACTCATTATATTATTCATTATATAAAGTAATTTGTTTAAAACAAAATAAAAGGATCAAATGGATAAAGCCTAGATGTTTATTTTTATATTCAAATTTTAAGATACCTTTAAAAATACACAGTCCGAAGATATTTCCACATTTTCTACAAAATTGGATGCAGTCTTAACTAACCTGGCTTCCAAGGTAACCTGGGCCATGGCTCATCTTTTAATGGGCAAGATTTGCTGACGGTCAACGATTTATATTCTTCAGGAACCAATTTTCTTAAATGATGAATGTTTTCCTCAGAAAGATGCTCATGCCACCAGGTGCTCTCCGTGTTTGTCCTAACAAACGTGAATAATGGACATCTAGCAGAAACAACACAGAACAATAATGCATCTTGACCCAGACAATTTAAGGTACAATTGCATTGGAAACATTCTAGGAGACTTTTTTCAAGTATAACTAACACCATTTTCCTTATAACTGATGAACATGCGGCAGCGAGTTATACGACTGCAACTGATGGATTCAGCTGATTTCATCAAGAAAAAAATTTGTACTTCAAGTGGTTTAAGTTAATTTCTAACTCTTGCTACGCTTCCTGGTATGTACACGGTGCCTCATGTTTTGTATCTGCACGTATTAAATGCGGGCACTTCCTGTTGACATTTCCATTATAAATACCTGCGTCCTTATTCGTAATGGAAATTATCTATATAAATCTGCTAGTGGAGGAACAACAGGCGAGCCGGCAACAAGCAGGCAGGTTGGGGTTTCTGCAAGGCCACAGCTGGAGAATGCTTGCAACTGTTAATTTGGAGCAAAGTCTGGAGATTTGGAAGTCAGGTTCTGCAGAGGGGGTAGACGTGCAGCGGACCAGTGAGTGTACCTAGGGTGAAAGAGGAAAATTACACAGATTTTGCAACAACTCTCATTTACACTGGCTCTTTAACAGAGGACAACATCCCGTGGTGCCTCACAGGGTCATATCATGGGACAAAAATCGACACTGAGTCACAGGGAGGTGGCATCGGGAGAGGTGACTGAAAGCTTAGCTAAGGAGGTAGATTTTAAGGAGGGTCTGAAATATGATTGAAGAGTCATGGACAGAATTAGCTTGGAGGCTAAACAACAGAAGGCACAGCGGTCAATGGTAGGGTGAAGGGGGGATATGCGATAGGTAATGGATAATAGATCTGGATAGTATAACAGGCCAGCATGGGAACTGTTAGTCAGGCCAGCAACAGATTTTCCAAGGTTGACTTGATCGATCGGGGAAACTGTTAGTTTAGCATTAATAACGAAGAAGTCATATTCGACAGATTTTTCTCTTCGCAAATGCTGCCAGACCAGCTGAGCGTTTCCAGCATTTTCTGATTTATTTCAGATTTCCAGCATCCGCAACATTTTGCTTTTATGCTAGTTTCAGACCCTCCTTAAAATCTACTTCCTTAGCTAAGCTTTCAGTCACCCCTCCTAATGCCACCTCCTGTGACTCAATGTCAATTTTTGTCCCATGATATGATCCTGTGAGGCAGCACGGGATGTTGTCCTCTGTTAAAGACCCAGTGTTTTATACAAGTATGAATTTTAACTTTTGTCAAACATGATAAAGTGATCCTTAAGCCATGATGTCTTAAACTAGCCAATGTGTAATTAATGTTTTGTGCTGTTTATAAGGATAATTGTAAGGAAATAGTTTAAACAAGATTCGTTTTAACTGAGTTAATGAATAAGGAATCGAATCTGTGACTAGATGATGATAAAAATATTGGACAATCAGGTCGTTGCAATAAACACCGCATTATAGGATAAGATAGAAACCTGCCTCAGAGTGAATAGTAGCCAGACTTATCGTAAAGAGAACCACACAATTGAATAAAAGTTGACCACAGGGAGAACGTACTACATGATTGGGTAACTGATACTGAGCATCATTAAATGATACAGCACAGAAGGCCATTTGACCCACTGGGCCTGTGTCAGCTCTTTGGAAGAGCTATTCAATTAGCCCCCACTCTCCTGCTCTTCCCCAATAGCCCTCCAACCTTTCCCTCTCAAGTATTTACCCAATGCCATTTTGAAAGTTACTACTGAATCTGTTTCCACTGCCCTTTAAGGTAGTGCATTCTAGTTCGCAACACCTGGCTGTGTAACAAAAATTCTCATCTTGCCTCTGACTCTTTTGCCAGATACCAGAAATCTGCACCCTCTGCTTACCGACCCTCCTGTCACTGGAAATAACTCCTTATTCGCTCTATCAAACCCTTTATGATTTTGAACACCTCTATCAAATTGCCTCTTAACCTTCACTGCTCTAAGGGAACAATCCCTGCATCTCCACATCTCTGAAATCCCACATCCCTGAGATTTTCTAATAAATCTGTGTACCCTCTACAAGGCCTTGACATCGTCTTCCTAAAACGTGCTGCCCAGAATGCGCCACAACACTTCAACTGGGTACTGACCAGTCTTTTATAAAAGTTTTGCATAATTTCCCTGCTTTTGTGCTGTTGTCTCTCTGGCTGTTATAGTGATACAAATTGCAAGGATCCCAAAGCGCTAATTCAACAAAAGAAAATTATTTCCTCAAAAATGATATCCTTTCTTCCTGTAATAAATCTAAGAAGTTGGTGATGGAGCAAGATGCCAGAACAGTGATAAGAAAATATATATCATAGATAACAACATATAGGTTGGCCTCCAAAGTCTTGAAAAATTCCTCCAAAAAACAGGGCGGGGGTCGACTTATAAGCGGTATAAAAGTGAATAGCCAGTGTGAGTGGTCAAAATTTTGAAATGCCATTGGCAACCGACACAAAGGGCGGGCATGTCTTTAACTCCCATACATCTTCACAACGCAGCCTGAATCGCCTGCCTGGGCCCCCCTGCCCAGTTATAAGGCACCGGTAAGTAAAACATGCATTTGTGGGGTGAAAAATCAAGGCTGACTACTAATGTGAGTACAGCATGTCATGGCTGGAAAGGCGGTTGACTTATTTGCTGAATATATGCAAAAACATGATTTTTGCGGCCAGGAAATTGGGGTCATCTTATACACGGGATCGACTTATACATTGCAATTTATGGCAAGTGATAAGAGATAGGATCCTGACAATCACGATAAGCTGGATCCACCTTGAATGTTGATAGACCCAAATTCTCCCCCTTGGGTGGAGGTAATCAAGGTCACTGAACAACTGGCACACACAGAACTGAGCCCCTTCCAGCCAAATAATTTGTCTAGCCACTCTTTCCAAGCTGTGCGACTCACTAAAAATGAATGCACTGCCACATTTTCTTGATGACACATTGACACAATGCTTCCACCAGTTGAAATTGAGGAGTACCAAGGCGCGCAGGCTTTAGTCTATTTGTCTACCAAAGCCTGACTGACTTGAGCCCTTGTTCTTATACTTGGCCTCAAAGTTAACACCTTTTGGTAGCTGTCATTCCCAAGCTTGAGATGCCACATCCACTGACATCTGCACCATCAGCCTTCTCATGATGTCCCAGGCATCCAGGTCCAAAATATTTGTGGAGTTGAATCACACAGTACAAGAGGCCATTCAGCCCAATGTGTCTGTGCTAACTCTTTGAGAGAGCTACCCACTTCCTTTCTCAGAGCTGCTGCAATTTTCCCACTCACCAGCCAGATGGGGGGGTTGGGGGGAGGGTTGCTTTGGGGGGTGTGGGGTTGCTTTGGGGGGTATGGGGGGAGGGTTGGTGTAGGGGGGAGATGGTTTCGGGGTGGGGGGAAGGATTGGTTTGGTGGGGGTGGGAGGGTGGTTTGGTTTGGAGGGGGGCTGGGGGGTGAGGGTTGGTTTGGAGGGGGGGTGGGGGGTGAGGGTTGGTTTGGTGGGGGTGAGGGTTGGTTTGGTGGGGGTGAGGGTTGGTTTGGTGGGGGTGAGGGTTGGTTTGGTGGGGGTGAGGGTTGGTTTGGTGGGGGTGAGGGTTGGTTTGGTGGGGGTGAGGGTTGGTTTGGTGGGGGTGAGGGTTGGTTTGGTGGGGGTGAGGGTTGGTTTGGTGGGGGTGAGGGTTGGTTTGGTGGGGGTGAGGGTTGGTTTGGTGGGGGTGAGGGTTGGTTTGGTGGGGGTGAGGGTTGGTTTGGTGGGGGTGAGGGTTGGTTTGGTGGGGGTGAGGGTTGGTTTGGTGGGGGTGAGGGTTGGTTTGGTGGGGGGTGAGGGTTGGTTTGGTGGGGGGTGAGGGTTGGTTTGGTGGGGGGTGAGGGTTGGTTTGGTGGGGGGTGAGGGTTGGTTTGGTGGGGGGTGAGGGTTGGTTTGGTGGGGGGTGAGGGTTGGTTTGGTGGGGGGTGAGGGTTGGTTTGGTGGGGGGTGAGGGTTGGTTTGGTGGGGGTGGGGGGTGAGGGTTGGTTTGGTGGGGGTGGGGGGTGAGGGTTGGTTTGGTGGGGGTGGGGGGTGAGGGTTGGTTTGGTGGGGGTGGGGGGTGAGGGTTGGTTTGGTGGGGGTGGGGGGTGAGGGTTGGTTTGGTGGGGGGTGGGGGGTGAGGGTGGGTTTGGTGGGGGTGGGGGGGTGAGGGTGGGTTGGTGGGGGTGGGGGGTGAGGGTGGGTTTGGTGGGGGTGGGGGGTGAGGGTGGTTTGGTGGGGGTGGGGGGTGAGGGTGGGTTTGGTGGGGGTGGGGGGTGAGGGTGGGTTTGGTGGGGGTGGGGGTGAGGGTGGGTGGGTTGGTGGGGGTGGGGGGTGAGGGTGGGTTTGGTGGGGGTGGGGGGTGAGGGTGGGTTTGGTGGGGGTGGGGGGGTGGGGGTGGGTTTGGTGGGGGGGGGGGGGTGAGGGTGGGTTTGGTGGGGGTGGGGGGTGAGGGTGGGTTTGGTGGGGGTGGGGGGGTGAGGGTGGGTTTGGTGGGGGTGGGGGGTGAGGGTGGGTTTGGTGGGGGTGGGGGGTGAGGGTGGGTTTGGTGGGGGTGGGGGGTGAGGGTGGGTTTGGTGGGGGTGGGGGGGTGAGGGTGGGTTTGGTGGGGGTGGGGGGGTGAGGGTGGGTTTGGTGGGGGTGGGGGGGTGAGGGTTGGTTTGGTGGGGGTGGGGGTGAGGGTTGGTTTGGTGGGGGTGGGGGGGTGAGGGTTGGTTTGGTGGGGGTGGGGGGGTGAGGGTTGGTTTGGTGGGGGTGGGGGGTGAGGGTTGGTTTGGTGGGGGTGGGGGTGAGGGTTGGTTTGGTGGGGGTGGGGGGGTGAGGGTTGGTTTGGTGGGGGTGGGGGGGTGAGGGTTGGTTTGGTGGGGGTGGGGGGTGAGGGTTGGTTTGGTGGGGGTGGGGGGTGAGGGTTGGTTTGGTGGGGGTGGGGGGTGAGGGTTGGTTTGGTGGGGGTGGGGGTGAGGGTTGGTTTGGTGGGGGTGGGGGGTGAGGGTTGGTTTGGTGGGGGTGGGGGGTGAGGGTTGGTTTGGTGGGGGTGGGGGGTGAGGGTTGGTTTGGTGGGGGTGGGGGGTGAGGGTTGGTTTGGTGGGGGTGGGGGGTGAGGGTGGGTTTGGTGGGGGTGGGGGGGTGAGGGTGGGTTTGGTGGGGGTGGGGGGTGAGGGTTGGTTTGGTGGGGGTGGGGGGTGAGGGTTGGTTTGGTGGGGGTGGGGGTGAGGGTTGGTTTGGTGGGGGTGGGGGGTGAGGGTTGGTTTAGTGGGGGTGGGGGGGGGTGAGGGTTGGTTTGGTGGGGGTGGGGGGTGAGGGTTGGTTTGGTGGGGGTGGGGGGTGAGGGTTGGTTTAGTGGGGGTGGGGGGGTGAGGGTTGGTTTGGTGGGGGTGGGGGGGTGAGGGTGGGTTTGGTGGGGGTGGGGGGTGAGGGTTGGTTTGGTGGGGGTGGGGTGGAGGGTTGGTTTGGTGGGGGTGTGGGGGGGGGGGGGGGGGTGAAGTTGGGTTGGGTTTAAGGCTGGAGCCGGGGGCGGGGGGGAGTTGTCTGGATCTTCCCTCTCGGCTCTCCGGCCTCAGCTCCTGCTGCCGCCCCCGAGGCTGAATTAAACTTCCCGCCGCAACAACAAAGCGCAACATCCGGATCAAACCTCTGAGCCGCGGTTCCTCTGCCGACAGCTTTCATCCCCGACAACAGCCGCCACCCTCCCGCTCCAGCCGCCGCCGCCATGTCGTCCTCTGTCCGCCACCATCCAGCTTCCCCTTTCCTCAACTTCCGGTGTCCCGTCCGCTTAAACGTTCCGCCCGGAGCCCAGCTCTTCCGTTCCGCTTTCCTTCAGCAGCAGCAGCAATGGAGCCAAAACCAGCATTTCAGTCATTTCTTTATCGCACTTTCGGAGAGTTATTATATACGATGAAATTAATTAGCAAGAATATGCAGGTCTGGTCACACAGAACTTGAAGAGATAATGTTCCTCAAAAATAAAAAAAAGCTAAGGAAAGAAACAGTAAAACTTGGAAATGAAGGGTACCAGGAAAACATGTTCAAATTGGCCTTGTATACCTCAAAATGGATTTCCACTATTATAGGTGCCAGTATTACTGATCTTTCACTGGGGTTTGAGTATTTTGAACTGTCTTTCCCTTCTCTGAAATAAAAACAGAAGATGTTGGAAATATTCAGCTGGTCTGGCAGCATCTGCGGAGAGAGAAACAGAGTTTCAGGCCGAGGACCTTGCACCAGGATCATGTTATGGATTTGGGAGCGCGAGATTCTCTCTTGAATTTTCTGACTTGCAGCTGCAGCTCTTTCTCTCCCTCTTGGCTTTTACATCTGTGCCAATCATTGCTTAGAAGGTCTCTGTCGCAGTAATACACATAAACATACAAAAATGAAGAAGGACATGAAAAGGCCACCTGGTCCATCAAGCCTGCCCCACTCTGACATTATTTAGGGTTGCCAACAGTCCAGGATTGCTCTGGAATCTCCAGGAATAAAAGGTCACTCCTGAGAGAAAGCCCAGGAGAAAAATCACAAGGGACATTAAAGAATAGAATGCTTTAAAACAAAAATTCTTTGAACTTTTAAGTTATAAAAATATCAGACAGAAAGGCTGTTTGGCCATCAAGGATTATCGGATAACGAAGATTGGTGCGAAGAAGCTGGGCACCTTAAGGTTCTCCAGATGAAGGGTAACAAATCGCATGCAGGAGTGTGGGGTGGGGGGGGATGGGTGGTTGGTGCCAGGTGGTCATGTGATGAATGCTGCAGGAATATGTCCAACTAGAGTTGACAACACGAAGCAGCAAGTTTAGACAACCCAGTCAGCAGCCATGAATCACGCTGGGAGAGACAAAAAAAACCCGGTTAAATGTGATTGACTTTTAACTGCCCCCTGAAGTGGCCCAGTAGCCATTCAGTTCATGGGCAAATAAGGATGAGCAAAAATGTTGGCCTTGTCAGCGATGCCCACATCCCACAGAAGAATAAAGAGGGAAAAAACAGGGTCAACTCTGGAAGGAATCAGCACTGCTGAGTAAAGAATAGCTGCCAGCCTCTGATTGGCTGGCAGCTCTTGGTGGGCAGGACTTCTGTCGCAGAGTCCATGATCCCAGGGAAATGCCCGCCACTGGTCTGTCAAGTGCCCGAATGGTACAAGGTGCAGTGAGAGGTAATATATGGTCTTGCTGGCTCTCCAGCCAGCGGCCAAGACCCCCATTGCCTCTTCAAGATCCTGCCCCAAATCTCTACCATAAACAGGATCTGTTGCAGAGAGTCAGTACTCAATAAACTTGTTCCAAAGAAAGGCTTATGTTTATAAAGCAACTAGCATGACTTCACTGCTTAATAAAATGCTGTACAGCCAATGATGCACTTCTGAAGTGTAGTCACCGATATGCTGTAGGAAAAGTATAATTAATGTGTGACTTGTATATTTTAATATCCTCTTATATATGTTGCAATGTAGGTCTAACATATTCAAGGAAAAGACCCGCCTCCATCTAACCTAGCTTACCCATGTATGCTTGACCCCCAGATCCTCCCCAATCAAACAAGTTTAAATAATCCAGCAATAGGAACCCAACTGAGTCCTTTAACTACTTTATATATCTGTGTCAAATCATCCTGATGGCTAAACAAATTAGGCACCTACCATCCCAAAGGCAATTAGGAAGGGGCAATAAATGCAGGCTTCACATCCAATGAATGAATAGAAACAAATCTGACTGAGGTTCTTGCTGAAACTTTGGCTTGCCCTGGCCCCATACGGCCCCAACCCTGGTCCTGGCCCTGACCTTGACACTGGCCCTGGAGCTGGCCTCGGCCCTGCATGACCCTGGCCCTGACCCTGGCCCTGGCCCTGAACCTGGCCTCAGCCCTGCATGAGCCTGGCACTGGCCTCAGCCCTGCATGAGCCTGGCACTGGCCTCAGCCCTGGAGGACCCTGACCCTGGTCTCAGCCCTGCTTGACCCTGGCTCTAGTCTCAGCCCTGCATGACCCTGGCCCTGGCCTCAGCCCTGCATGACTCTGGCCCTGGCCTCGGCCCTGGCCACCTCAGGGAAAATTAGCCTCATGTATAAGTAGGAATACGAGAAGTATTTACCACATTCGACTACGCTTCTGAAGTCTCTACCCCTGACCACCAGGACACCAGATCTCCTTCCCTCCCCCTACCGTGGTTACCAAGCCTGACAAACCTGTTATAGTCCCATAACAGTAAGATTGCAAAAGTAAACTGACATGAGAAAAAATAAGAGTCAGGTATGTCGCAATCCAATCCTGAGATTGCAGGAACCTGTGTTTTATTCCTTCATTCTCGTGATACAGGTGACACTGACAAGGCCGGGCTTTTATTGCCGATACCACTTGCCCTATGAAGGTGGTGCTGAGCCTTCTACACGAACCATTGCAAAAGTATTTTGATGCCACTGACTGACTTGTTGGGTCACTTCAGCAGGAAGCAGAGTCAACCACACACTGGTGGAGGATTGGAGTCACGTCAAGCCCAGTTTCTTACCTTAAAGGATATTTTGTAAACCAGGTGGATTTTCCAACAATGCAGCCGCTTCATGATTTCTTTTCTGAACTGAGATTTGAACTTAAAATCCCAGAATTATTGGTCCACGCCTTTCGACTACTTGTCCAGTCACAGAAACACTACACCATTGTATTTACGTTCTGGCCTAGAAACTCATAGCTCAGTCCATCGTGCCCAGTTGGTCTTTATACATTCTGAGGAGCCTTGATACAAGTTGGGGCTGGCCTCCTCCATGCTCTGTGAGATTGCTCGCAAGTTCCCTGGCAGCCAATTTTGTTTCAATTTCATCCAGAAAATGGAGACTAATGGTCTGCAGCATTTATGAGTCCCAACATGGATTTGTGGTTGCCATTGTGCATTCTGGCAGTTTTCTCAATTTTTAAAAGCTTTTTTTTAAATTATGAAATACAAAAATATTTATATTTACCTTTGCAGATATATTTCCTGCCTTCTTACTTATTGTTGGGTGACTCCTTTGACGTCAGCTGTGGCTCAGTGGATAGCACTCTCCCTCTGAATCACAAGGTAAGTAATTCGCATCACAGGAGCGCCAGACAATGACCATCTCCAAGAAGAGAGAACCTAACCATCGGCCTTGACATTCAATGGCATTACCATGGCTGAATCCCCCAATGTCAACAACCCGGGGGTTACCATTGATCAGAAACTGAACTGGACTAGCCATATAAATACTGTGGCTACAAGAGCAGGTCAAAGGCTTGTGACCCTGTGGCAAGTACTCACCTCCTGACTCCCCAAAGCCTGTCCACCATCTACAAGGCACAAGTCAGGAGTGTGTTGGAATACTCTCCACTTGCCTGGATGAGTGCAGCTCCCACAACACTCAGGAAGTTCAACACCATCCAGGACAAAGCAGCCGCTTGATTAGCACCACATCCACAAACATTCACTCCCTCCACCACTGACGCACAGTGGCAGCAGTGTGTATCATCTACAAGGTGCACTGCCTGAACTCAGCAAGCCTCTTTAGACAGCATCTTCCTAAACCACAACCACTACCATCTAAAGGGACAAGGGCAGCAGCAGCAGACACATGGGAACACCACCACCTGGAGGATCCCCTCCAAGTTACTCACCATCCTGACTTGGAAATATATCACCGTTCCTTCACTGTCGCTGGGTCAAAATTCTGGAACTCCCTCCCTAACAGCACTGTGGGTGTACCTACACCACATGGACTGCAGCGGTTCAAGAAGTCAGCTCACTACCACCTTGTCAAGGGCAATTAGGGATGGCCAATAAATACTGGCCCAGCCAATGGTGCCCACATCCCATGAATGAATGAAAAAAAAAGGATCTGGGTTCAGGTCCCACTTCAGGGCTTGAGACAAAAATCAAGGCTGGCACTCCAGTGTCAGTACTGAGGGAGTTCTGCCCTGCTGGAGATGCCATCATTTGGTTAAGCCAAGGCCCCACCTGCCTGCTTGGTGGGATGTAAAAGATCTTAAGGCACTACCTTGAAGAAGAACAGGGGATTTCTCCCCAGTGTCCTGACCAATATTTATCCCTCAATCAGCATCACAAAAAACATTACCTGGTCATTATCACATTGCTGTTTGTGGGAGCTTGCTGTGTGCAAATTAGCGGCTGCACTTCCTACATTATAACAGTGACTACAACTTAAAAAGTACTTCATTGGCTGTAAAGTGCTTTGAAATGTCTGGTAGACATGAAAAGCGCTATGGAAATGCAAGTCTTTTTTCTTTTTAAAATCAATTTCCTAGGCCCAGGTTACCTCACTGAGCAGGTATAGTGAACGTTTTTGCTGTTCTCTGTCATGCATCTTGTTGTCACTTCTGTGATAGCTCACTGCAGGTTCCAACCTTTCTTCTTAACTAGGCCTGGTATCTCACTGAGATAAAAGCAAAGAACTGCAGATGCTGGAAATCCAAAACAAAAACAAAGACAAAAATACCTGGAAAAACTCAGCAGGTCTGGCAGCATCGGTGGAGAAGAACACAGTTAAACTGTGCTCCTCTCCGCAAATGCTGCCAGACCTGCTGAGTTTTTCCAGGTATTTTTGCCTTTGTTCTTGTTCTGGTATTTCACTGTTTATTTTCGTGGTCTCTCATGTCTAGATCCTTGATTTTGGGATCTCAGTCTCAGCTCAATGATATTTCAATACCTGTTCCACACTAATTGATTTCTTTGACACTTCTGATCTTGCTTCCAACTGAATGCTCTCCTGAAAAAAGGAAATCATTTTTAACATAACGAACTGACTCTCTGATAGATTTTGATCCATTTTCCTTACCAAAATACATAATTCACTGGATACCATAGCAACTTTAATGTTAACAGTTTTTTTTCAACACTGCAAAAATATTCTGGTTGCAACATTTCCCACCTCACTTGTGGCTCCCCTGGTAGTATCCCGTGCTCTTGAGACATAAGGTTGTGAGTTCAAGTTCAACTCAAGGATTTGAGCACAGGTTGGCACAGTGAGGTAGTGCTGTAATGTCAGAGGTGCTGTCTTTTGGATGATACATCTGTAGTGTATTGAAAATTGCATTTGTGCGTTTTTTTGTCCACTTAAGTCCACCATACATACTTGTACTGGCAGAGGGAGTCTGATAAGACATAATAAAGGGTCCATGTTTAACAGCTCATGCAGTTTTAACTCTAAATGTTTCTGGCTGAATAAATAACTGTTTTTGTCCTAAAAGCTTCACAACTTCCCTCTCAGGTGGATGTTAAAGATTCCATGGCATTATTTTGAAGAAGAGCAGGGGAGATATCCCTTGACGTCCTAGCCAATATTTTCCTTTAATCAATACCACAAAAAACAGATGGCTTGATCATGAGCAAATTGCTGTTTGTGGGAGCTTGTTGAGTGCAGATTGGCTTTGGCATTTCCAACATTACAAACAGTAGGCTACACTTCCATGAGGGTATCTTCACTGGCTCTATTGCACTTTGGGAGGTCTGGTGTTTGTGAACGGCACTAAATAAGTCTTTCCTTTCTTTCTAGCTTCTCCTCCCTAAACACAATGGAGGTGAAATTGTTCAAGGTGACGATATCTCTTGCAGACAGTATCATAATCCCACTCGAAGCTAATGTGTTGAGAGGTATGCGTGAGTAATGAAGGAATCAATCCTTCTCTGGGATGTTGCACAGCAGCAAGTGCATGGCCTTAAATAATTGCCTGATTGCTTTCTGGTATTTGGCTGGCCTGTCAAGGGGAAAATCAAAGATCTTTTTGCCTAGCAGGCTGTGGTTACTTTTGAGGACGAGTTTCCTCCGAATCATTTAACTCCGTTTAACATCCCTGTAGCGTTGTTGCGAACGTGGAACTTTGTGTGTATACTGGCACAGTTTGTGGCAGTTTAATGTCTTTCTCTTCAGGATCATTCAGGCAGCAGATGCGTGGGATGTGTGCGCAAAGCAAGCTGATTGTGCTGGCAGCAGACGGCATTTTCCTATCAGTAGCAGCAGCTGTGTACATATGCTGCTGGTGAAGTGACTACTGCATGAAAAGAGAGTGACAGAAAAGCTGACTGATTTCCTAATCAAATGCCATCGTTCAGCATCGACCCTACTGGTTTACCAGATGAAAGGAATACCCCAGTACTTGTTTTCAAAAAATATTGTTGCCCTAGAGTGTAACATCCTGTACAAGGAACAAGATGGAGGGGTTTGCTAATCAACACCTTGTGTTGTCTACCAGTTTAGTAAACAGTTTCAGAAAAGCGGACAACTCAATAGTGGCCCCAGGGGCATAGTGCTGCCAGAGCGCAGGGTCCCGGGCCTCACACTGCTGCTGCTGGATGTCTCTGAGTCAAGGTGCAGCAGCAGCTACAGCAGTAACCCTCCTGTACAGTTCCCTGGCTATAAAATAATACAGACCTTACAACTCCCTGCACACAGCTTTCTCATAAACTGGAGCACTGCTCCGGCACCATTTATTTAAAAGGCTTTAGTATTTACTGCTGGGTGGTAAACTCTCCGTTGCTGATTGACCGTCTTGATTTTTCCCACTTGATTTTTTTTTCCACTGATCTCAGTGGAATCCATTCCATTAATTGTCTGACTGGATTTTCAATCTGTATGATTAGTGTTGATTTTAATCCTCACTAACCCCAATATTGAAGCTACTTGTTTCCAGGAGCAACACATGAGGGGGGGGGGTGGGGGTTGGTGATTTGGCTCATTGATGGAAACTGGAGGGAAATCCCCTCACGACCACATGGGGCTGTGTGAATTGTGACACAGAGGTGACCAGCGCGGGGACCATGTGGAGAGAATTCTACCTGCGTTATTGTGTGGGGCATGAGGGCAAGTTTGGCCATGAGTTCCTGAAGTTTGAGTTCAGGCTGAACAGTGAGAGTTGACCGGAATGTCCGGAGTTGACCGGAATGTCTGGAGTTTGTGGTGTGACTATGAATCTGGAGCCTGGGGAGGTTAAGAAGTGGCGGAGGGAAGGCCAGGCCCAGGGTCCTGGGCCTCACACTGCTGCTGCTGCTGAGTGTCATTGTGTAACAGCAGCAACAGCAGTAACCCTCCTGTACAGCTCCCTGACTGTAAAATAATACAGACCTTACAGCTCCCTGTACACAATTTTCTCATAAACTGGCATTTCAGGGTCTTTGAAGCTCGAGGGTCCCAGGATTTAAAGCAGCATTAAACACCCAAACATCCTGCTGTGTTTGCCTACTGAACATTAATTCCTTGGCTGTGATGGCCTGAGGATGTGAAACACAGTTTAGTATTTGTATTCCCTGCTGACAGCTTTACATGGAATTTACAGCACAGAAACAGGCCACTTGGCCCACCTCAGTTATGTTGGTGTTTATGTTCCACACAAGCCTCCTCCCATCCTTCTTGAGCACATTATCAGGGTAACCTTCAGCTTCTTTCCTTATAATGTGTTTATCAAGTTCCTTGAATGTATCTATAACTAGGATCATAGAATGGTGACAGCACAGAAGGAGGCCATTCAGCACTCTGTCTCTGGGTCAGTTCTCTGCAACAGCAACTCAATTAGTCCCGCTCCTTCACCTTTTCCCTGTAGCCCCGTAGAATCTTTTCTCTTCAGATAATTATCCAGTTCCCTTTTGAAAACCACAATTGAATCTGTCTCCACCACACATTAAGACAGTGCATCCCAGATCCAAACCACTTGTTGTATAAAGAAGTTTTCCCTCATGTCACCCTCTCGTTCTTTTGTTAATCACCTCAGGGTTCTCGACCTTCTGCCAATGGGAGCAGTTTCTCCCCATTCACACTATCCAGACCCCTCATGATTTTGAACACACCTAACAAATCTCCTCTCAACCGTCTCTTTTCCAAGGAGAATAGCCCCAGCCTCGCCAATCTATCCACATAACTGAACTCTCTCATTCTCGGAACAATTCCGGTAAATCTTTTCTGCACCATTTCTAGAACATTCACATCCTTCCCATTGAGGCTGAACCAGTGTTTTATGAAGGTTCATAACTAACTTGCTTTTGTACTCCGTGCCCCAATTTATAAAGCCCAGGATTAAGTATAATTTATCAACTGCTTTCTCAACCTGTCCTACCATCTTCAATGATTTATACACATGTACACCCAGGTCTCTCTGCTCCTGCATTTCATTTTGAATTGTATCCTTTATTTTCTGTCACCTCTCCTCATCCTTCTGACCAAAATGTATAACTTCACACTGCTCTGTGTTAAATTCCATCTTCCATGTGTATGCCCATTTGACCAGCCTGTCTATATCCTCCTGATGTCTATCACTATCCTCCTCACAGTTCACAATATTTCTAAGTCTTGCATCATCTTCAAATTTTGACACTGTGCCCTGTACACCCAGGTCTAGGTTATAAATATATATCAAGAAAAGCAGTGGCCCCTCTATATACCATCCCCCAGTCAGAAGTAAGCAAAGTTTTTTGTGATTCGTATTTTTAATAGGTTTTAATTAAATAATTAAACTGTTGCATAATGAAATTCTTGCTATGCTAAAGACAAATGATTCACAATGCCACATGGTTTAAAATAAAATGCCTACCAGCACTAACATTTTTCACTTAAAAAGCATAGTTTTACTGACAATTGGGGACTTAAATAATTAATACATGGGAAAACAAAATAATAGTAGATTTAGAAATAAAATGGCCACCAACTTTTCTTAGAGCTCTGGCAACTCACAATTTGGCACCACACCCCTGAATGGCCCTGAATACAACCCCAGGACATTGGGCATGCAATGAGACACAAGTTTGTGATTTAAGCTGCTGCCCCAATGTTTCTTCATTTTTATTAGCGAAGCCAACAACAAACTATATTTATATAGCACATTTAATGTAATGAAACATCCCAAGGCACTCCACAGGAGCATTATTAAACAAACTATGACACTGAGCTGTTGTAGAATGTGCTCAGCCAGGATTCTAGCAAGAAGAACCTGTAGGCATATCAGGGTGTTTGAGTAAAAAGCTAAAACAAAAACAGAATTACCTGGAAAAACTCAGCAGGTCTGGCAGCATCGGCGGAGAAGAAAAGAGTTGACGTTTCGAGTCCTCATGACCCTTCAACAGAACTAGGTGAATCCAAGGAAGGGATGAAATATAAGTTGGTTTAAGGTGTGTGTGTGTGGGGTGGGGGGGGTGGTGGAGAGAAGTGGAGGGGGGTGGTGTGGTTGTAGGGGCAAGCAAGCAGTGATAGAAGCAGATCATCAAAAGATGTCACAGACAACAGTAAAAAGCTAGTTTATTTACACTATTCACACTATGTACACAGTGGGTTACAGGAGAGGCACATCTCCTCTCCGGGCTACCTGTCTGTTGCCAACAGTACCTAGCAGGTGACTGCCTGATATCAGTTCTACATTATCATGTGCCTCAGAGATTAGCACATCCATTCTGTTAACTCTTACATTCCAACCCTCCTCCCCTCCGCCAAATACATTACCTTCTTTATAACAATGATGTGAAGCTATATTTTTAACCATTTATATGATGTTTATTTTTGAACTATTTACATTATTGCCTCTTTCTTCTGCACCCCTCGCTCCCACCCCACAAACCCCCCACCACCGGACAGGGTGCCCCAGAATCACTGGGGAGCATTCACCACTATACCCAAGTGTTTCCTGGCGACCGGGAGTGGGCTCTGGGATGGGTCAACACATCTCGGAGCATCTGGAGTGTTTTGGGGGTCTTTGTTCCACATCTCGTGGTAGTCAAAACCCTGCGATCTTGTGGGAGGGAATGCAATGAGGGCTTGCCTGTTTCTGTGGATGGTACCCAGCAGTATCTGAACCAAATACAAGTACAGCATGCAAGTGAGAATGAAGCCTACTGCCTGTTGGTCCCAGATCTAGACTTGCTGGCCTGGTGGCAAAGCTTTAGCTCTGTGTCTGGTATTGTACCATTGGCATTGTTCTTCCTGGAGGTTCAACTCCTTCACTCCCACTGTGTTATGGTCAGTGGGGGTGACATGAGCCTGATGGTTTGCAGGCTGTAGGGGAACCTGCGTTTTTAAATGGCGGCCCGTTAGGAGTTCAGCTAGAGAGAATCCGTTGACTAGGGGGTGTGGTCCAGTACTGCATGAGAGTTCAAGGGGATTCCAAATTCTTGGCCATCAGTTCCTTACTGGTCCAGACTGCACAATCACCCTCCCATTGCCTTGTGGCTGAAGAGGGGAGATCTCAATTTTAATGGTGAACTGACAAAAATGGTTTTTTTTTGCCAATTGAGGCCCATTATCTGAAATAATTTTGTCCAGGAATCCATGGGTGTGAAAGACTGTCTGTAGTGCCCTGATGACAGACTCCAATCTGGTTGTGTGAAGCCTGATTACCTCTGACCATCAAGAGTAATAATCAATAACCATGAGGTGAATCTTGCCGTGGAATTCAAAGAGGTCAAGCCCTAAGTTCGGCCACGGGTGGAGTGGGAAGACAGATGGTACAAGGGGTTCCGTTGGAGTTGTCGTTGGCCCCATTTAATGGAGACTCTAGCTGAGCGGAAGTGCTGGAAATGGCCTGTCCTGCCGCATCTGAAGCGTTCAGTGTCCCCTGCTGGGCAATCCTGCCACTTGTGCTGCCACCTTGCACCACCCTGCAGATATTTAAAAATGGCGGGGCACCAGCTTCCCGCCCTTTTGTACCATTTTTCCAGGCTTTGGCCCAAGTGGAGTTATCGTGTTTAAGCCTGCAAGACAATTGGAGTTTCTCGGCGCCTTAGCGTGTGGCAAGGTGGTGGACCACTTTCGCTCGGTAGGAGCAGGCTGACTGACACAATGCTGTGTCGAGGACTGTTGTCGGTAAGGACTAGTTGTTGGGGCCCGGACTGGTCGGGAGTGAGCGAACGGCTCCACTGGAGGCCCAGGAGATATGGGTAAAAACAATCCAATTTTTCCCCGGCACCAGAAAGGAAGGCAATGAGCTGAGTTCCTTTTGTAAATAAACAGGATGTGTTTCTTCTAAGAACGGTCTACTGATCTTCTCTGTCTTGGTACCAACTAGGTCACCGTGAAACAAGTGTGCAACCTGCATCCTTTAGCTCCACAAACCAGGGCACTGGATCCAACACACACCCATTCTGTTAACTCTATGTACTACGCAAGCCACATCAAGAGATATTAGGTCAGACGGCCAAAAGCTTGATCAAAGAAGTTGGTTTTAAGGAACGTCTTAAAGGAAGAAAACTGGGCAGACAGGCTGAGAGGTGTTGGGAAGGTGAGCCAAAGTTTGGGCTCGGCAACTGAAGGTGCGGCCACCAATCACGGAGTGATTAAAATTGTGGATGTACAAGAGGCCAGAATTAGAGCAGTGCAGATATCTCCGAGGGTTGTTGTGCTGGAGGAGATGACAGAGATAGCGAGGGGGAAGGCCGTTGATGGATTTAGAAGTAAGTCCTGGAATTTAAGATCAAGGCATTGCTTAACCAAGACCCAAATTAGGTCACCTTCAAGTTTCTTTAATGGGATGTGGGCACCACTGGTTAGGCCAGCATTTGTTGCCCATCCCTAATTACCCTTGAACTGAGTGTCTTGCTCGGTCATTTCAGAGGGTAGTAAAGAGTCAACCACATTGCTGTGGGTCTGGAGTCACGTGTAGGCCTGACCAAGTAAGGAGGGCGGATTTCCTTCCCTAACAGGCATTAGTGAACCAGATGGGTTTTTGCACCAATCTATGATAGTTTTAAGGTCACCATTACTGAAACTAGCTTTCAATTCCAGATTTATTAATTGAGTTTAAATTCCACCAGCTACCTCAGTGGGATTTGAATCCCTGTCCCCAGAGCATTAGACTGGGCCTCTGGATTACTAGTCCAACGACATTACCGCCACACGACCATCTCTCCAGAGTGACTGATAATGATCTGGAACTTGCTGTCCATGAAGGTGGCTGAAGCAGAGAAAATCAATGTTACGAAAAGGGAATTGGATGGGCACTCGAGGGAAATAAACCCACAAGGCGACAGGGATAGAGCAGGGGAATGGGACTGACTGGATCACTCTACAGAGAACCGACATGGACTTGATGGGCCAAATGGTCTCCTTCAGTGCCGTGATAGATCTATGTGGATGAGTATATCTATTGTTCGTTCAGCAGTTGTTGTTGTTACTGTTTATCTTTATGGGCACAATTTTACCCTCCCCCGCCGGCGGGTTTAAAGGCAAGGGGGCCTGTAAAATTCCCAGTGGCCTTCCTGTTGCTCTCCCACCCCACTCCCATCTGCCAGGCACACTCAAAGTTACCTTTCTTTCTGACTGTCGCATGACAGATATGATCCTATCATTTTCAGTGTGACACCAAGGAGGTGAGAGTCTCTGACCAAAACAAAAACCCAATGTTGTGCTGTTCTGTTAGTCATCCTTCCTTATACTTCACTTCAGATTGTGCAGTTTTTAATCAGTGGTATTTCTGGTACTCTGTTGTCATTCTATGTCTTCCACAATCTCCCAAGGCTGGAAGCTGCTTGACTGAGAGTGTATTGTAGTCATGTACCATGATCTGCAATTTTAATTAAAATGTTCTGAAGAATGAATACAAAATCTATTGCAACTGCACTGCATGTTGTGTTCACAGCGACCTGGTTCCCCACAGAGCAAGTGTGCACTAGCATAAAGTTAATTAAGTTAAGAAGAAGAGAAACACACACAAAAGAATGCGATAGGAGTGGGAAATTCATCACAATCCAGCAGTTTGATACAATAGTGTAGCTTGTTAGTGCGCTTCAGACTGTTATTAAGAATCAACCATGTTGCTGTGGGATGAGAGCCGCTGGGTTTTATACACAGAGGGCTCGATTACAGGGAGTTTGAAGTCATGCTAGAGCTACGCAAAGCCTTGGTCAGTCCACACCTGGAGCCACTGAGAGCAGTTCTGCTAACAACCCTAGTCTTTGAGTGCAGTGTAGATTTACCAGAACCATACCTGGACTCTAAGGGCGGAAACGTCCCAGATTGGCACTAAGTTTGGTACAGGGCGGGTAAAATGACATTTTACCAGCTGGCCGTGCTGGTGGGTTTTCACATCATGTCGTCCCTAAAACCTGCCACATAATTCATGCATTCCCAGGAAACAAGCTTTTTCCAAGGCAGGCGGGCTCTCACTCAGCTGCCACGCCATCACCTCGCTGCTTCATCGTGCCAGCATGCCATAATTAAAGTCCAGCCACAGGCATACACCTCAGTGCTTCTGGCCCACAGCACCTGCACGGAAGACATGGCCCTGAAACTGAAGAAGACCGTGGCCCCCCCAGATTCAGCGATGCGTCTCTCGAGTGCCTTTTGGATGCAGTAGGAGCCCGCCAGGATGTCCTCTACCCCTGCTCTGGCTGCAGGCTGGGCAGAAACAGCATTAACCCAGCTCGGGAGGCGGTGGGCAGCGGTGGTCAGCACCAATGCCCTGCAAGAGTGGATAGCCACCCAGTGCCACAAGAGGATGAATGATCTCTTCCGTTCCATCAGGGTAAGTCACTCTTCTCATCACTCTCAGCTCTCACACTCACAAACCATTCACTCTCTCACGTTCACCGTCATTGTCCCCATCCCGTCCATGGGACCACTCACCACCCATACATGCGAAGCATATTTATCATCTGGCTTTGCAGGTGTCCTGCTTACACTTTCTCCATCGCTATTCATGCAGGACAAGCTGGCACACAACAACAGGGAGAGGTTGCAGACCGGTGGAGGAATGCCTGAAATCAAGGTCCTCATGGACTTTGAAAACAAAGTCATCCAGCTGGCCGGCGAGGATCTGGACGGGTCCTGTGCTGACGGTGAGGTCAGCGCTGCTCTACCAAGTGAGGATCCAGCAGTGCAACATCCATCAGACAACCATGCTGTGAGTCATGTGTCCTGTTTCACAGGCCACTGCCAGGCACTAATTATCTCTCCTTGCACATCTGCAAGGAGTCCACGACTCAGGGTCTCCAAACAAGCCCTGAAGAAACCTCTGAAGAGGAATCTGGAGGCACCCTTCCTGAAGTCTCGTCACAGCACTGATTCATACCCTCCACCAGCGCAGAGATGCACACCTCGGTGGGACCTAGCTTTAGAATAGCCCCAGGATCATAATCTGGTGAGCACATTGCACCGTTGGACCCACAGCAAGTGGAGGCAGGGACTTCCCAAGGTACCTGGCACCCAGAGGACTGATGGAGACCAGAACATTGCTGAGTCCGAGTCAGATGACAAGCCCCTGGACTCGGTCATGGCACAGTTGCTCGAACTGCAAAGGAAGGCTCGGGAACATCAAGAAGGCAAGCCCGCGGCATTCCTCAGATTGCAAGGCACAATGGAGGAGTCCGTCTACCTTCACTCTGAGATGATGGAGGAGATCATTCATCCTCTTGCGGCATTGGTTGGCTGTCCTCTTTTGAAGGTCATTGGCACTGACCACCACTGCCACCGCCTCCCAAGCCGGGTTAGTGTTGTTGCTGCCCATCCTGCAGTCAGAGCGGGGGTGGAGGACATCCCGGTGGGCATCTAGGCATCGAGGTCAACAGTAGGTAGGATGGCAGCCACCATGGAGACCTTGGCACAGGACTACTGTCCGGGCTCAACTCCATCATTGATGCCATTGTTGGCCTCCATCAGTGTGTATACGAGAGGGGTGTCGGGCAGCTCGATCTCACTCCAGCTACCCCTGCTCCTCAAGGAGTCAGTCTGGGGCCTTCAGCACCCATAGGGAGGAGGATCAGCAGATGCACACTCCGGGCCCATCCATCCAGGTGACTCCGAGATCGTCTGGCCAATCCAGCCCTCCTCTTCCTGTGACCTCAGCAGCTCCAGCTCCACAGGCCAAGGAGGGTGCCACTGCCACACAGCAGGACCCCGAAAGCAGGCCGGGGCCCTCCAAGTCTCAGCCCTCCAGAGGACGCCTGCCAAGGTCATCACAGTCAGCAGGCTGCCTCCATCTCTGTGGATGTCCGGGGAGCACTGAGATGTAGTGGCAGGGTTAGGGAAGTTAAGAAGAATTAGCTGCACAGCCTGGGTGTGTTAATCACTTGTACATACTGTTCACTGTTGTCAATAAATTCCCAAGAAAATCTTCCTGCCAAAGCTCCTTGTTCTGGTGAGCAATGTTCATGTTACTCATATGTGAAACCTTTCTGCACAAGATAAAGGCAGGTGTCTCACTCCAGGGCCTCTTCCCTGTGTCTGTGCAGACTTCAGACCAAAGCGTGTGTCCGGCTTCACACTCCCTGGACACATTACTGATGCCAGCACCTCGATGGTGCTTGCATTGCTGTCGGAATGTAGTGGGCAGGCACCACAGAATTCCCTCATTCTCTCTCTGTGATCTCAGCACCTTTAAGTTGGGGCTGGCCCCCATTTCTTCAGCATCTGTGACCAGTGACACTGTGTTCCTGAAGGGCTCAGGTGCTGGTGGCAGACAAATGATCAGGTGCTTCTAAAGTTTCATGACTCCGTCTCTATGATATGGCCCTGATCACAGAGCACAAGCAAGCTGCCCTCAGCCAGACAGGAGTCACATTCACAGAGGCTGTGTGAAGATTTATGGGGTGTCCTCACTGCATGTCATCATCATCCTCCTGCAACCGAATGACTATTAGGGCCTCCACTGCATCTCCATGACAGGCATATGTAGGTGTTGTGCACACTCCCTGGAAACCGTGTGCATACCTGCAGGATACATTTCTGGTGGTCGCACACCAGCTGCACATTCAGCTAGTGGAACCCCATGCAATTGATGTAGTTCACCATGTGTTGTGACGGAGATCTGAGCACCAGGTGAGTGCAGTTGATCGCACTCTGCACCTGTGGGAAACCGAGATCTGGGTGAATCCAATCGGTCTTGCATCCTGGCTGTCCTTATCCCAGGCGAAATGCACAAAGTTGTGTACCCTCGTGAAGATGGCATCCATGACCTCATGGATGCATTTGTGGGTGGAAGCTTATGAGATTCCACAGAGGTCACCTGTGGAGCCCTGAAAGGAGCTACTGGTGTAGAAATTGAGCACCACTGTCACTTTCACTCCCACTAACAGTGGATGCCCCCCATGTCCCTGTGGCGCCAAATCCTGCAGTAGCTGGCAGATGTGACTGACCAGTTCCTTAGACATCAGCATTCTTCAGCAACACAGGTTCTCGGGTCATCTGCAGGAATGAAAGGCGGCGTCTATAGACCCTGGGCGTTGCTAGGCACTGACCAGTGACGGCTCACTGTGGCTCTTCGGCAGTGTGTGCGGGAACCCCAGCCACCCCTTCTTCCTGAGGTCGCTGCTCCGGCCTCTGCGCAGCCAGGACCCTTGGTTGCTCTCTCCTCCGTCTTCTTCGTGCTCTGTAGGTCATACAGCTAGATCACCAGGCTCCATAATCCTGATGTACTCCTCCTGCAGGACAGAAGAGAGAGACGTGGTTACCATGGGTGGACTAAGAACCTGTCCGGGTTAAGTGTGAAGGCCCCCTAATGCTTCCCGGAGAGTGCTGGCCACCACTTGGATGGTCAGAGATTAGAGCGCTGCATGTCTGCCCGAAACCCCACCCTCTCCGCCCCCATTCCACCCCACCGGTTGACAGCAGCTTTGCCCATTGGACTGCACGTTGTGCTCTCAGCTCAGGCGCAGGCATTCTTCTAACCCACCCTGCAAGGCTGCACTGTTAGCCTTAACCATGGGGGAGACTGGTCTAAACCAGGGCGCTGACATTGCAAGGGGCTGTGAGCACCTCCACCTGTGACTGCTCCAAGGCCAGCTTTAGCAAGGAGATTGTACAACCTGTGCTGTCTTTCAACTGTTCTGCCGTCCACTAAAACGCTCACGATTTCAGGACTTTGCAGCCTGTGCCGGTGAAGCGCTTGGCGGCACTCTGATGCCTCCGTGTTACTTGAGTGGGCAGATAAGCTAGGTGCCCGAATCCGATCATATCAATGTGGTTGTGTAGGAGCTGTCTCAGTTGCAGAGAAATGGTCACTTTAAACAGGTTTCCTAATGCGTGGTCACTTCCCTTGCCCACCCATCCCCTACCCCGAATGCTTGTGCGCTATATTCAACAACAGAGCAGCCCTTGCCCCCCAACCCCTCCCCCCCCCCCCCTACAAGTCACCTCAACAGCAGGGCTACCCTTAACCCTGACCCTCCCCGACGTCCTCAAGCTTGAAGTCCAACAGGTGACCCTGGTGTGTGCTGCACAACGTTACTGTGTACTCACCTCCGAATTCCCCTCAAAGTGCAGCCCGCCAAGTGCATTTCGCTTATGTGCTGTTGTGAAACACGTCGGTGTGCTTTCACACCGATGTGGACAGACAATCCAGCGGTGTGTGGGGGGGGGAGGATTCTGGCAGGCTGACCTGATAATGATACGCTGATGTATTACAATGAGGATCCCAACGTCAATGGCGGGAAACGCGGCCCACCCTCAGCGGGCTGGGCGGACAATTGTGAACTGGTTTTCCGCTGTCGGAAAACCGATTGCACCATATTGTCCGCTCACGCCACTGACCATGCCTGACATCAGCGGGCACAGGGAATTCCCCCACCAAGGCCCAGATTTTCACTCCCGTGTCGGGTAGTGGGAATTGGGAAATCTCCCGGCTTTCCGTGCCTGCCTCGGTAGAATCTCATCCGAATGGCGGGATCTTCGCTTCAGAGTGGGGTGGGGGGGAGGGGCACGCAAGGGAGGGCACACCGCCCCCGGCTGCAGAACGGAGGTGGTCTTAGGGGCTGCCGAGTGCCAAGCCAGGCTGTTTAAAAGACCCGGCTCAGTTGTTTGGGACTTGGTCCCAGTTGTTTTGTTGAATAAAAGGTCCTCCAGCCCTCACCCCTCCTCATCCACTCCCCATGCCTCATCCCTGGCATCTGATGCCAATCTATGCCATCCACCCATCCCCATTGGCCCCTCATACCCTTGATTACCAGCCTGTGCCCCCACCCAACCCCGATGGCCCCCTATATTCTGTATGCCAGCCCATGCCTCTCACCAACCACTAGGGTCCATTATAGCCCTCATGCTGACTCACCCAGTACCCACCATGGGGTTACCGTAGGAGACATGTTGAGATGAAATAAAATAAAATACTAAATATCTATTACAGTCTTTACTCTATTAAAAAAACACTCCCATTCATGAAAGCCCATTCAAATAATTTAAATCTCCTTAAGTACGTAATCCCTTAAACAAAACAGACTTTTATTTATGATCCCACATCAAAGACAACTAATCCTTTAAAAATCTGTCAATCAAACTGTGAAATTAGGATCCCCTACTGAGATAATGATAAGTTGTGGAAAGCAGCAAAGCATTAATAATGACATAATAATAGCCTTTGTGGTAATGTCAACAAACAGCTATTGTAACTGTTAAAACAATATTTTTAACTCTCACTGACACGGCATCTTTCTTTATTTTTAAAGAGCTGAAGATTTAAATAACTTCCAGCCTTGAGTTTTCTTTTGCCTCTCACGAACAAAGGCTGGGAATGTAAATAACTTTACAGCTTGACAACTCTACAGATCTTATCCACCCTTCAAAAGCATTTTTGACTACTCTAAACATTTGTAACTCCCACACTGTGGGTTAAGGCCCTTGCTACAGTGAAATGGGTTCTGTTTGAACTCAGCACTGAGTTTAAATAGCCCTGCTTAAGTTTTGGCTTTCACTTTTCTGTGAGTCATGCCCTGCACCCTTTCCCCTACCAGTGAAAATAGGGTCTGTTAGAAACGTGGGCTCTGTAAAAATCCTGACCCAAATTTTAAGTTACAAGGAGAGATTACATAAACCAGGATTGTATTCCCTGGAATTTAGAAAGCTTGTGGGGGTGCAGAGTGGGGAGGGGGCAAAATTTTATTGAAGTTGTCAAGACGTTAAACAGAGCAGATAGGTTAGATAGAGAGAAATTATTTTCGACAGTTGTGGAGTGTGTGACTAGGGGACGTAATCAAATTCAAGCCAGACCTTTCAGGAGTGACGTGAGGAAACACTTCTACGCACAAATGGTAGTGGAAGTTGGAACTCTATTCTGCAAACTGCAGATGATCCTAGATCAATTGTTAACTTTAAATCTGAGATTAATAGATTAAGGGATTTGGGGGCAAAGACGGGTATAAGGAGACAGGTCGCAGATCAGCTATGATCTCATTTGAATAGCAAAACAGGCTCAGGGGGCCAAATAGCTTCATCCTGTTTCTAAATAGGTCAGACTGAGTAAGGGTGGAAGACTTCCTTCTCTACAGGATGTTGGTGAAGCAATTTCGTTTCTTCCAATGATCTGAGGTCTTCTTGTCACTTTATTGATACCAATTCTTAGTATCCAGATTTCATTAAAAAAAGAACAGAATTTAAATGCTGGAACTTTCATCAAGGGATTTGAAGTCGCTCTCTCGCAATTAATAATTGAGTCCCTGGCTAATTGGTCAGATTACCTAAAAACTGCATTACCATAACCTTTATAATTAATTGTCAAATGCTGAAAGGTTAATTTCAGTTCTACTTTTTAACCTTTCTCTGAGGCTAACAGACTAAGCCTGCACTTCTTAAAATGCCATGTTTACAGAAAATAATAAAGCATTGAACTTAGGAAGAGTTATTTAACAGATTCTTTTGAAAAATTAATTTTGCTTTTGAAGCTGGAGGATTGTAAGCAATGGGTAATTGCCTTGCTGTGCAAATAGATTTTTCAAACTATATTTTTCAGATCTGTTTTCTAGAAAACATTAATTCTAACCCTCAAAACAGGTGGGTGGTGTTCATGGTATGTTAATTATATTCGTAAGATACACCAGTGATGGGCATTATTTAATTAAATGTTTAGAGCACTTATAAAGAGAGACTGCTAGGACACTGGGTTACTAGATAGGAGGCAGACATATGTAATGCTGCATTCTGTAAGTAAAACCCACTATTAAGAAAAGGATTTGTGTCTAGGTTCATCTGGCTTGGGTGCCAATTGATTATAGTGTTAGAAGACCGAATCTCCACCCCCAACTTGCCTCTGACCCGCCTACTTCCAGTTTTAATGGATGAAGGAGAGGGGGCAGACAGAAGACTTCCAGGTTCCTCATGCTCAGTTGACGTCCCACTGCACCTGGTGTGGACCACCTGCAAGATGCACTTCACCAAATCACCAAGGCTCCTTCGACAGCACCTTCCAAACCCATGACCTCTACCATCTAGAAGGATAAGGGCATCAGGCGCATGGGAACACCACCACCCACAAATTTCCCTCCAAGTCACACACCATCCTGACTTGGAAATATATCACCATTCCTTCACAGTTGTTGTGTCGAAATCCTGGAATTCCCTTCCGAACAGTACCTACGCCAGATGGACTGCAGTGGTTCAAGAAGGTAGCTCACCACCACCTTCTCAAGGGCAATTAGGGGTGGGCAACAAGTGCTGGTCTTACCAGTGACGCTCACATCTCATGAACAAATAGAAACAAATACTGCCACTGCCACTGCCCACCCCTCACCCCCCCCCCCACCCCCATCTAACCACCCCCCCCCCCCCCCCCCCAACCCCGCCAACCCCCGGCCCCATCGGAATATTGCAAATCTCTTATTTACAGGTACTTCCAGCTGTTACATTTTTGTCACAAATCTGAGATTCTTGTCTTGTGGATCCTGCTGTGCTCACAGCCTGCATTACTGAATTATTGAGTTATTGAGTTTGGCACAAGTGTTGCCATGTGCTTCAGTGGAAGACTGTCAAAGAGAAACCTTGTTTTGTGCCATTATTCGTGTGGGAGATGGCAGCATAGAATTCCCAACACTATTCTCGAACATCTTCCCATGCTACCCTTCACTTCTTCTGTTCCCACTCTGCACCCTCATGTTTGGTTTTATCCCCACAATGAGTGTTTGCAAAATCTGTATCCAGCCGTCCTCAGTCCTGGTGTCTTGATGGCCAACCCCTTATCTTACCTAAACCACCTCTCCCCCTTCCTCCTAAGACCTTTTCAAATTGTATCTCTTGGATCATAGCTAGAAACCTTGCCCCACTCTTTTCCTCCATTACTTCTGTCTTTTTTCTCTCTCTGTGAAGTATTTTAGAATACTTTATTATGTATCCTGGCTTATGATGAGAGGCTGAGTAAGTTGGTCCTATCTCTCTGGAGTTTAGAAGAATGAGAGGTGATCTCATTGGAACGTACAAGATTGTGAAGGGGCTGGACAGGGTAGACATTGAGAGATTGTTTCCCCTGGTTGGAGAATCTAGAACATCCAGGGTTGGGGGGAGGGTGGGGGGGGGTGTGGGGAAACAGGCTCAGGATAAAGAGTCGATCATTTAGGATTGTGATGAGGAAAAATCTTTTCACTCAGAGAGTCGTGGATGTTCCTTATGAAATATTTTTAAGGCTGTGATAGATTTTGGTCTCTCAAGGAATTAAGGGATATGTGGAGAGGGCAGAACAGTGGGGCTGTGGTAGAAGATCAGCCATGATCTTACTGAATGGTGGAGTAAGGCTCGAGCAAGGCTACTCCTGTTCCTATTTCACATGATATATTGACAATATTTGTTCCTCAATCAACATTACAAAAAACAGCTTATCTGTTCATTGTCACATTGATCTTTGTGGGATCTTGCTGTGTGTAAATTAGCTGCTGCATTTCCTACATTACAACAGTGACTACTCTTCAAAAAGTACTTCATTGGCTGAAAAATACTGAGATGTATTGAGGTCTTGAAAGGTGCTATATAAATGCAATTCTTTTTTTCTCAGGCACTGTATTATTGCAAGATTCAATATTTAAATAAAACTATGTTTTTTAACTATAGCCCTACCTTCTGTGGTTCCTCATGGAAATGTTTAAAAAGAAATTAAACAAGTGACAAACTCCACTCAAGAGCAGTGAGAACCCTCCCTGTTATTGTCAACTCAATGCAAAACATTGACTCTTGCTGCGAGTCATCAGGACTGAACTGGCACATTTTCAGTTCCTTTCAACATAGCACATCCTGATCCTGTCTCCCAAATCCTACAGACTCTCACCAAAAGAGGCCTTTTTTGCTCATGGGACCTTTGTCCTTGTTTCACCAGGATTATTGAACTTGGTGACCCCAGAAGTTCTGAATCGGTTCCCTCCGATTTCAGCAAAGGTATGTCCTGCTCCGACACACTTATCACTGTATCATGTACCCAGGGACGTCTGTAACACACCATTGTCCTGGGCTGGGGGGTAGTGCAAACATCTTTCAGGTGGATTTCAAAAGTTCTATCTCCTGTTCAGCTGGACCTGTGTGTGCCTGTTCCTGAAGAAGGGAGCTCCCCACCGGGAACGTCAATTTGTAAAGATTTGCCCTAAATTTTATGTGAATGCTGAACATTTTCTCAAAGAATGAAGAGCATATCTGTGATAGGCAATCCCACATCTTAAAGAATTTCATTGATGTTGAATGCTTTGGGTAATAATATTGCACCATTATAGTGAATGATTTGTTTGCTCAGTCCTTATAAGAACATAGGAACAAAAGAAATAGGAGCAGGAGTAGACCATTCAGCCCATTGAGCTTAGTCCACCATTCAATAAAGTTAAGGCTGATCTCCTTCCTCAGCTTGACCTTCCCAATCCTCAGATCCCTTGTTTCTCTTATTGTCCAAAAATGTATGGATCTCATTCTTGGACAAACTCAACAACTGAGCATTCGGGGCTCTCCAGGGTCGAGAATTCTAAAGATTCTTAACCCTCTGTGACAGGAAATCTTTCTTTATCTCAGTCTGAAATGGCCAGCCCCTTATTCCTGGACTGCAACCCACCAGTTCTAGATTCCCCAGTCAGGGGAAACATCCTCCCAAAATCAATCCTGCCAAGCCCCTTAAAAATTTTGCAGGGGAGAAATTAGTTTGCATAGTGCCACTTCATCAACATCACTGAAGAGCATCGTGCTGGGGGTGCAGATAGTGGCCTTTGGTGCTGCCCACTCATGTGATTTGCCTGTGTTGCACTGCTAGAAGTGGCGCTATGCAAATGAATTTCTCCCCATACATATATCAATGGGAAGAATTTTCTGCCTGTCGGGCGGGCGAGCCTGACGCAATCGCCAGCGGGTGGGGAGCCGATCCCCGCCGGAGAAGCGGGCCCCGCCGCCATTTTAAGTGGGTGGGCCATTTAAGGCCAGCCCAGCATCACGTCTGGCCGGAAGCGCTATGTGCTCCCTATCAAGCAGGGGGAGGGGGGGAAATTCTCCAAATGCAAGAGTGCACTCTTTCGCACATGCGCATGAAAGAGCGCACATCTCCCTGAGGCTAAGTGCTGCCTCAGGGAGATCGCTGGCAGCTGTATAAACTTGAAAAATAGAAAAATAGTAAAATCCTTAACATGCCCCCCTCGCAACAATGTCACATGAGATGGGACATGTTAATAAATTTCACTGAAACTTCAATAAACTTTTTTAAACCCTACATGAAACCTCATGCCGCCGGTGGATGAGCTTTCGTGTATTATCAGAAGCCCGCCAGGGCTCCTGGCCTGTTCACCAGCCTTAAGGTTGGACGAGGAGGGCCTTTAATTGTTTTAATTATCCTGTCAATGGCCTCGACTGGCCATTGACAGGTTGGCGGGCGGACAGCTGATCTCGCTGTGCCCCCGCCCTTCCTGAAAATTTAAATGAGGCAGGATGACATCGTGGGTTCCGCCCCATATCATCCTGCGTCATTTTGCCATCGGCGAGCGGACCCTGCTCTTCTCGCCAACGGCGAAATCCAGCCCAATGAGATTGCCTCTCATTCTTCTAAACTCTGAGGAAGATGAGCTTAGTCTATGCAATTGCCTCAATAGGACATTCCTCTCATCCCAGGAACCAGTCTAGTGAGCCTTTAGTGCTCACTGTCGAAGGCCAATATATCATTGCTTAGGTATAAGAGCAAAACTGTACACAGTACTCCAGGTGTGGCCTCACTGTAGCACCATATAATTTCAGCAAGACATCGTCACTCTTATAGTCCAACCCCTTTGTAAGAAAGGCTTTTAAAAAAATTAATTTGTTTTATTTATTTGTTCACGGGGAGGTGGGCGTCGCTGGCGAGGCCAGCATTTATTACCCATCCATAATTGCCCCTGAGAAGCTGGTGGTGATCTGCCTTCTTGAACCACCACAGTCCATGGCTAAGTTACCATTTGCTTTCCTAATTGCTTTCTGTACCGATATGTAAACTTTCCATGATTCACATACAAGGACATTCCGGTCCCCCTGAGAACCCACATATGCCAGCCTCTCTCCTTTTAAAAAATATTCTGCTTTTCTATAAATCCTACCAAAAGGTGGACCACTTCACATGTTTCCATGTTGGTGTGGCACTTTATCAAATACTTTTTGAAAATCGGAAAACACCACCATGACTGGTTCTCCCATGTCTACACCACTAGTTAACAACCTCAAAAACCTCAAGAAACAGATTTGTTAAACACAATTTCTCTTTAATGTTGATTTTGTCCAATCGCATTATGACTTTCTAAGTACCTTGCAACCCCATCCCTATTAAAGATTCTAGTATTTCCCTGTTGTTGATGTCAGGTTAACTGGTTTATTAAAGATTCTAGCATTTTCCTGTGACTGCTGTCAGGTTAACTGGTCTATTTTCTCTGTCCCTCTTTGTTGAACAGCGGGGATTAGTTTGGATCTGGGAAATAAGAACAAGCAAAACGTGGTCATTCTAAGAACACTGTTTACCAGGATAGCCAGTGTGAATAATTTAAGAGTATTAAAATGCACGTAGTTTATGAAGGCTACATACATGAGTTGTAATTGCCTTGTGACTAGAGTTCTTTTGAGTTATGTATTTAACAACTGCAATATTTTTAATGGGGCATTCTGAAATTGCAGAGATTTCCCAATGGATATTATATAGATGCCATGAAAGGCTGAACCTTGCAACATTTTTTATTGGCCTGCTGCTGTCTCAGTTATAAACTCCGCTATCTGTCTTCACACCCGCAGTATACTCCCACTTATATTGATGCTAGCAATTACTGGAGATTGCAAAGCTTAGAAACAGAACTTTATGCACTGCTAATCATTACTGTCAATCAGTTGCCTATTTTGTTTATCTGAACACATCTCCCGGCAGTTTTGAGAATGTAGTTTAATGAAACTAATGGTGTTAATAGGGAATAATCTTGTACACATTATGACGCAAGCTCATCAGTGTAGGCTTGTTTTCATTTCTCCGTTGCTGTGACTGAGGTTATTTGCATATATAATTGCAGACAAATCTAGGCAACCTGCCTTCTGGGTTTATATGTATTATTGTGTGTATAAGGGTGTGCATATTGTAACCTGTCCGACAATGTTTTTTCACTTCACCAAATTGTCTTTATTCTGGTAATTAGGAATGAGTTTTCAGCATGAGACTGGGACTGAGGATATTAATACTGTACTTGCAAGATTATTTAACTTTTAACTGGAGTTCCAGCAAACATTGGGATCATGAAATCATTGACCAATTAAAATAATAAATGATATAACCATTAGAACTGTGCCATTTTTATAGCATTTAATAATGGGATCCATAATGGTGCAGAGACACAAACATACACAGCCCCAGAAGTGTGCGATGACCAGCCCCTGCAGTTATATTGGGGTTTCCCCCACCAGTGCCCCCGCTCCTGTGCTGAGCCCTGCTAGAGTTTGTGCAGTCAGTGGGAGGACGCCCATTTCTATAGCGTCAGCAGGAGCCAACACCATTATTGATGCAGCCCAGGTTGCTGCATGCACCATTCTGCCAGAAACCCCAAAATACATTGCTTTTGGGGGGAGGGCCTGGGAGGGATGCTTGGCCAGAATGAATCCTGAGACTCCATGCATATCTCCCCGCCACCCCCCACCCCCCACCCCCTTGCTGTGTAAGGGGGAAATTCTATAAATATCTCTCTTAATTGCAATTCCAAAAAGTCCAAACTGTTTCACAGACCTAACTACCCTTGTAAGGCCCTCAATTGGCAGAATTTAATGTCTGAGCCCCCATGGCGATTTTGATAGTGGGGACATTTAATTGGGTGGGAAGGTGGCAGGTGGGGACCTCGCCACCATCTTGCCTCTGCCTTGATTAAGTCTGGGTTGGGTGGTTCGAGGGAAGGCTCATGGACGGCCTTCTGCCCTTCCGCCATTTCACGTCCTTAATTAATCCCCACTTTAGGGCCACATCCCACTGCCACTAGTATTCTCTCAGTGGTGGGCGGAGAACTCACCATGCATGAAGCCCATAAAGCGTATCCTGTCTGGGTTGCTTGCGGGTTTCCAAGGGGGTCCCTCAATCAAAGACACTCAGTGCCTGATTGGGACCCAGCATTGGAAAGGGGGTCCCACTAAGAGATACCCCCTGTCCATGCTGCTGACCCCTCTATCCCTCCCCCCACAACGCCCCACCCCGCGGCCCCTCTCCCGCCCTCACTCACCTGTGGTCTGAGTCCCTTGGTGATCCTGGGCCTCAAATGGGTGCATTACTGGCAGCAGGCACCGCCTCCCCAGTGACACTGCCGAGTAATGAAGAGCTGCCAGCCTCTGATTTCATTGATCCCAGGGTCCTAGGTGCTGGAGAAGGCCCACTGTTGTCCAGCTAAGTGCCTGATTGGCATTTAATTCAGTGGGCCTTCCCAAAAGTAGCTGATGTGTGGCTCTCATCAGCCGAGTGTCCCGTCGTCTACGTTAAATTCCACTCAACATTTCAGGTCTATTGCCTTTCTTCAGAACAAAATATTCCCATATCATTGTTATTCCTACAATTCCCATAGTATCTGGGATTCCAGTTACAAGGTAGGATCACCTATAGAGTTCATCCATGGCAACATACCTTACCAAGGGATATTTAAAATCTCTGCCTCTTAACTATGAATATTAAACAATTATTGAACTAACGTAGGAACCATTCATTTATATGTCGCTACTTATCAAGATGCAAACTATTTATATGATGCACAGCAGGCTTTTATCTAAAATAGATGTACTTTAATAATCTAAAATGTGAACAAAACAATCAGAGGAAATTGCCTGGTGCAGTCACTTTGTCATTAAGATGTCATGATCTATTTGATATTCATTTTCACTGGCATTCCTCCACTAATGTTATAATGATGTGTAACTATGCACTTTCCCATTGAACATTTTTAGTGTTCCCAATTTTGGAAAGGGATTCTGAAGTAGGAGGCAGCACAACCATGCAATAGTATAACTCAGTCAACAACCCATTCACTTCGACTGAGTTGGAGCCCTCAATGGACTTGATCCAACCTTAGACTCTGTCAGGTAGAGGGCAGCATAAGGACATAGGAAATAGGAGCAGGAGCAGGCCATTTGGCCCCTTGAGCCTGCTCTGCCGTTCGATTAGATCATGGCTGATCTTCCACCTCACCGCCATTTTCCTGCATCATTCCCATATTGCTGAATATCTTTAATATCTAGAAATCTATTAATCTCTGTCTTGAACATACTCAATGACTGAGCCTCCACAGTCCTCTGGGCTAAAGAATTCTAATGATTCACCACCTTCTAAGTGAAGAAATTCCTCCTCATCTTGGTCCTAAATGGCCTACCTCTTATTCTGAGACTGTGTCCCTTGTTTCTAGATGCCACATGCAGCCAAGGGAAACATCCTCCCTGAACCTAACTTGCCAAGCCCTGGAGGAATTTTGTACGCTTCAATGAGATCGCCTTTCAATTCCCTTAACTCTAGAGAATTTAGCCCACTCTTCTCAATCTCTTCTCGTAGGACAATCCTGCCATCCCAGGGATCAGTCTAGTGAAGCTTCCTTGCACTCCCTCAATGGCCTATCCTTCCTTGGTTAATGAGACAAAAACTGCACACATTACTCCAGCTGTGGCCTCACCAAGGCTCTACAGAACAGCAGCAAAACTCCTTTGCTCCTGTACTCCACTCCTCTTGCAATAAAGGCTGACATACCATTGGCCTTCCTAATTTCTTGCTGCACTTGCATGTTAGCTTTCAGAGACTCATGATGTCCCTTAGCACAATTTAAGAAATACTCTGCATTTCTGTTCTTCCCACCAAATTGGATAACTTCACACTTTTCCATGTTATATCATATATATTCCAACAAGGACAAGGGAAAAGCTGATACCACTCCACTGGTTATTGTTATGTCCCTGATGTTACTCAGTCAACAATGGTGATGGGAGCAGGCAAGGGAAAAGATTACTTTCCTTTTCAATATATTTCAATTCACCTGCTTTGTCTGAATCTCCACACATACGATCTTTATTCATTTGAAAGCCTCAGTCATGTGCCTCCCCCATTACTCATCTCTTCAGTAGTACGAGCCTCTTATTCTGAAACTGATCCGATATTTTGTTCTCTACCCCAAACTCAACCATCACCTCAATAGCACTTCATTTTCCGGATGAGCTACATCCTTTCTGTAGTCACGGGGTGATCTCATTGAGGTTTTTAGGATTTTGAAAGGAATTGATAGCAAGAAAGTGGGCTGAATTTTACATTGGCGGGGGGGGGGGTGGGTGGGGACCCCGCCCCCATCAGAGAAGAATTCCCACCTCCTAGAGCTGCTGGCCAGAGGGCTGGCAGTTCTCTTGTCTTTGCAGCGCCACCGGGAGCACTTGCCACTGCTGGGACTGCGTGCAATGCCAAAGGTGAGATACCATGAACCCAGACTTTCAGGTAAATCCAAGGTCCTAACATGGCAAGGCTGGCAGGTCCTGGTGAGTGGGATGGTGGGTGGAGTGGGGGGGGGTCGCTGGGATAATCAGGGCAGGGGGAGGGAAATGTGGGACAGGGGACTTTCTTGGGATTTGAAAACAAGGATGAGAAATTTAAAGTCAAGACATCGCTTGACCCGGAGCCAATGTCGGTCAGTGAGTACAGGAGCGATAGGGGCACAAGGCTTACAAAGAATTAAGACATGGGCAGCATAGCTTCGAATGACCTCAAGTTTACAGAGGGTAGACTGTGCAAGACCCCTGGCAGGTGTGCATTGAAATGATCGAGTCAAGAGGTAACAAAGGCATGAATGAGGGTTTCAGCAACAAATGAGCCGAGACAGGAGCGAAGCCAGCAGATGTTACGGAGCTAGAAATAGGCGGTCTTGACGATGGCATGAAAAGGATTATTTACTTCTAGAAAGAAAGAATTGATCATTTAGCAGGAGATACTTTGTAAATTGACAACTTGGTGATGTTTTCTATTCTTGTTACTAGCTGCATATGGGTTGGAGTGGGGGAGTGGTGATGTGGTGGTAGGGAATTACGTAGGATTACAAAGGATATGGACAGAAACAGACCATTCAGCGTAACTAGTCATGTTTCCATTTCTGCTCCGCTCAAGCCTCCTCCCATCTTTCCTCATCAAATTCTATGAGGATAACTCTCCTTTCCCTTCTCCCTCATATATTTGTCTAGCTTCACCTTAAATGCACCTATACTATTCACTTCAGCCACTCCCTGTGGTAGAGAGTTCCACATGCTGATCAGTCCTTTGGTGAGGAAATTTCTTCTGAATTCCCTATTGGATTTCTTGGTGACCACCTTATATTGACGGCCTCGAGTTTTACTCTTCCCCACAAGAGGAAACATTCTCTCTGTATCAACTCTATCTAAAACCTTTCATAATTTTAAAGACGTCTACTGGGTATCTCTCTCAGCCTTTTCTTTTCAAGAGGAAAGGGACCCAACCTGTTCATCCTCCCCAATAAAGACACCTCAGCATTTCTGGCAGGAGGAGAGAGAAGGAATTACGTAGGATTACAAAGGATATGGACAGAAACAGACCATTCAGCATAACTAGTCATGTTTCCATTTCTGCTCCGCTCAAGCCTCCTCCCATCTTTCCTCATCAAATTCCATGAGGATAACTCTCCATTCCCTTCTCCCTCATATATTTGTCTAGCTTCACCTTAAATGCACCTATACTATTCACTCAACATTCACCCACCACCTGGCTGGTACCAATGGAATGAAGCTTAAGCTATTCTGCATTGGGCCAACAAGCTACTGAGAGCTCAACCAGTGCTGATGGTCAGTTTGCCAACCTGTGGCATTGAGTGGGGTTGGAAAGCCCTGTGACTCCACAGCAGAGCCAAGACAGCTGAAAACTCTAAAGAAGGAAGCGGGGGAGGAGAGTGCTCTGAGCATCCAGCAGCGAGCCACAGTAGTTTTCAGAAGCAAAGTTTGCCACCAAACCACAAACAAACGTGATATTAGTTAGGTCAGGTGACCAGAAGCTCAGACAAAGAGGTAAGTTCTAAGGAGCACATTAAAGGTGGTAAGAGGAGTTTAGGGAGGGAATTCCAAAGCTTGGGGCCCAGGAGGCTGAACACTGGGCCCCCGTTGGTGGAAGGATTAAAATCCAGGATGTGTAAGTGTCATGAAGCTATTAATGTATAAAATATAATTGGAAAAAAAAATTCTTTTAAAATAGAGGTTTAGTCTGTGGGTGTGTCTTAATTGGATTAAAGCCAGCTGGTCTGGGTGCTTTGATGGGTACTAGTTTTGATATGTAGGAGAGACAGCGTGCATTTGCATTTTTTGAACAGAGCATTCAATAAGTGGGTTGAAAACTACCACCTAGCTAGCAGATACCAAGCAATATATTTATATCACTAATAAAGTTGGTATGATGAAAGGGGCTTTATTGTTAAAAAGTGGAGTTCAAAGAGGCTGGTGACAAAATGAGAATTGACATTCAATGACTGTGCAAGGTATAACTTCATCAGTTTTGTGTGTACAGAGCAGAGGCAATGTAACATCAAAGCAGCTGTGAGCTTTCCACTGTCTTCACAGGAACCAAAGTGAAAATAACCTCATTTTGAATTCGTAAGGTGAAAATGCTTTGCCTGGTGTTTGGTTAGGTCTATGGGTTGCTGTTGCCTTAATGGAGTTAGTTTATGAATTTGTTAAAAGTTATGATAGTAGTAATTTGTGGCCATGTGTATATATATTTTAACCTGCGTACATTAATAAAATGTTTCATTTCGTTTAAAGGTTTCGTTTAAACCTTGAGAACCGGTGGTCTGATTCCTGAATTTAGAGTCGCATCTCAAACATCACACTTAAAATTATAGGTTATAACACTGGTTTAACTTTTCCCTCTGGGATTTTTAAATAACTCAGTTCTGCATCAATCATAACAGTAAGATACCAAAATTGGAGGAGCGCTGAGATCTCAGAGTTGGCAAGAGATGGACAAGGAAAACTGCGGAGGTGAAAAGCATTAGGAGGAGGAACAGGGCAAAATACAAATATAAGCATGATTGACAGGGGGAATTGCTCAATCATCTTCATTCTGGCCAGCAATTGTGATATCAGTATATACAATCCTATGGGCAGAATCTTCTGTTCGGCGTAAAATGACGCGCGGTGACGCTGGGCATGCGTCCCAACATCACTGCATGTCATTCTGTCTTCCATTCGGCGGGTGCACATCGAAGTCGGCTGTGCGCTCGCTGAACTGTCAAAGGCCTGTTAAGGTCATTAATCAAACAATTAAGCCAATTGAGAAAGCTGCTTGTCCAACCTTAAGGTTGTCGGGCAAGCGAAGAGCCCAGGCGGCATTCGCATTTTTCATGAAACCTCATCCAGGGGCGGGATGAGGTTCACGAAGGGTTTATAACATTAATACATATTTTTGGAAAAAACATGTCACAGCTCATGTGATGCTGTCACATGAGGGGACACAGGGAGATTTCTGTGCTTTCTCGCACGCATGCGTGAAAGAGTGCAAGCCCCGACTCTCCCTCCTCCCCCTGCCCGCACAGACAGCGTGAGCGCTTCCGGGTGTGCGTTATGCTGGACGGGCCTTAATTGGTCTACCCACACAAAATGGCGGCGTATAGCTGATCACAGGCAGCGATCGGCTCCATGCCCACCTGCACCCGCTCCTGACCAGCCCGTCCGAAGGGGAGAAAGTTCCCTCCTATGTTATACAAGTTGGGGCATTCGTTTTTAACAGTAGACAAGGAAATGTCACAAGAATGTTCTGTGTTCATGATCCACTTGGTGAGGAGAATGATTGCAATGCATAAATGCTTGTCCATTTTCAGATGACTGTTCTTTGGTGCTATTTAGGCACAAAAAGCACAACTACAATTTCATTCTTTAGTTACTTTTTTGATTATACCACCCACTCTCCCAGTCCAATTACTCTGTTCTACTTTAGAAATGCTATTCTCAGTCTCAAGTCTTTTCAGTTCTTGCTCTACTTTCTCTCTTAGCGCTTAGAGTAGTGGACAAGGCCTGCAGTAAACTGCTCTTGTGTTCCTCTGGACCCATACAATGGCTTTATATCCTTGAATTGGTTTGCCGGTCTAATTAAACACCTGAGAGCACTTGGCAATACATCATCTTGTGTTGTGAATTTTGCTTCTACGCGCAAAAGCTCATTCAAGTTTAACTTAAATGCTGTTAACCAGTTTCTTCCTAGCAAAGCTAGTTTTTCACACTTCGCTATAAATAGGGAAAATTTGCACATTGCTCATAGTTTGTGACTGGAACTGACACACTTTCCAATATGAGGATTTTCTATGCTCCATAAGCTCATAATTGTATGTGTGATTTCTCCAACTGGTGTTGACTCAAAGTTTGAGATATAGCGATTCAGGAATCACGCTGACTGATGCCCCCATGTTGACCTCCATGATAACCGGATCTCCATCCAACACAACTTGGGCTACGATGCCCTGTGAATGTCCACTGGACACCCTCGTGTTTCGGATCATGTGTGTCTCAACCGACCCCTCATCGAACAGGTGCTGTTCAACAACTATATGCAGTGACTGCCTTTATGTTTTTGGTTATCAGATTTGCTTTGTCCAGTGAACGCTAGCTGCATTCTTGATATCAACACATTAGTTGGTGCTTGAAACAATAGAAGCAGACAGACCGATTAACTGAACAAGCACTGGTGGTTTATTGGAACTAAGAACAGAACACTAACACCATGTGTGCTTCTTCAGTAAACCTCCAGCTCTAGACTTACAGTTACCAAAGTAGCCCGCGCTGTGTAGCGATTGGTCATTACAGTGACAGGTTCAATTAAGTATATTCTCTTAAAGGTACATAGCACTCCATTTTACCACACTGCTGTTTCCTGCGGCTAGCGTTTCCTCTGTTTACGTTCTTCTGCCAGGCCTTGGCAAGATGACCCTTCTTCTGGCAGCTGTAGCACTCTGCCTTCACAAACGGACAATTCTGTGCCCAAGGTTGGCCTAAGCGCTGGTAACAGGATTTTGTAGTACCACTGCCATGACTAACTGCCATCACTGGGGCCTTTTGCTTACTTAGCTGCAGCTTATTACCTTCATCAGGCGCTTGGCGGTTGTTAACTCTGACTCCTCTCAAGTCATGTTCTGCCACATCCATGGACAATGATGTTTGATGAGCCATGTTGAAAGTTAATGGCAATGTCAGCAACTTACTATGAATGTGTTATCTTCTTAAACCACACACAGACCTGTCCTGCAATGATCTCTCTTGAAATTCTCCAAAATTACAATAAATGGGCAGCTTTTTCAAAGCAATGATAAACTCTCCAATGTCCTCGCTGGGCAACTGATCCCTGGCTCCAAACTGATAGTTCTCAGAAATCTCTAATGCCTTGATGGGATTGTAATCTTGCTCAAGCTTACGCAAAATGTCCAACAGCAGTGTGTCTTTTGGCTTAGCAGGAGTGAGCAAATTGTTGAGTGTTTCATACACTTCTGGGCCTGCTTCTGTCAAAAAGATCGCCTTTTTCTTTTCCTCCGTTGTCTGATTAACATTCGGATTATCAGGATCTTCGAGGCAGTGAAAAACATCTCAAGCTGCTCCACGTATGCACCAAAAGTCTCTCGGTCATGACTATATTCACCCAGTTGCCCTATAATATTTGTTGATGCAGACATATTTGAAGGTCAGTCCGGCCATGTGTTCCACTAAAACAGGATTTTTTAAAGTATTTCCCAGCAAGAAAAACCTCACAATTCCTCAGGGCCCTCAACTGTGTCCGGCCCATTTCCTATGCATCCACCCTCACACCTTCCTCTCCCCGCCAGAACCATGATAAGGACCCCATTGTCCTCACTTATCACCCCACCAGCCTCTGCATTCAAAGGATCATCCTCCGCCATTTCTGCCAACTCCAGCATGATGCCACAACCAAACACATGTTCCCTTCACCACCCCCCCCCCCGCCCCGGTGGCATTCCGTATGGATCGTTCCCTCCGGGACACCCTGGTCCACTCCTCCATCATCCCCTACACCTCAACCCCCTCCCACGGCACCTTCCCATGTAACCGCAGAAGGTGCAGCACCTGCCCCTTTACTTCCCCTCTCCTCACTGTCCAAGGGCCCAAACACTCCTTTCAAGTGAAGCAGCATTTCACTTGCACTTCCCTCAATTTAGTCTATTGCATTTGCTGCTCCCGATGCGGTTTCCTCTACATTAGAGAGACCAAACGCAGACTGGGTGACCGCTTTGTGGAACACCTTCAGTCTGTCCGCCAGCATGACCCAGACCTCCTTGTCGCTTGCCATTTTAACACTCCACCCTGCTCTCATGCCCACATGTCCGTCTTTGACCTGCTGCATTGTTCCAGCGAAGCTCAACGCAAACTGGAGGAACAGCACCTCATCTTCCAACTAGGCACTTTACAGCCTTCCGGACTGAATATTGAGTTCAACAATTTTAGATCATGACCTCGCTCTCCCTCTCCACCCCCTTTCCGATCCCCCCTTTTCCAATAATTTATATAGATTTTTCTTTTCCCACCTATTTCCATTATTTTTAAATGTATTTCCATCCATTGTTTTATCTCTACCTTTTCAACCCCTTCCCCCCATCCCACCCCCACTAGGGCTATCTGTACCTTGCTTGTCCTGCTTTCTACCCTTAATTAGCACATTCCTTAGATAATATCACCACCTTCAACACCTCTTTGTCCTTTTGTCTATGACATCTTTTGGCAATCTCCACCTATCACTGGCCCTCTATCCAGCTCTACCTGTCTCACCCCCCCCTTAAACCAGCTTATATTTCACCTCTTTTCTATTTTTCCTTAGTTCTATTGAAGAGTCATACGGACTTGAAACGTTAACTGT